>NC_045434.1:30415283-30432302 GCF_002776525.5 Piliocolobus tephrosceles | reverse complement strand
CTTACTCTGTCACCCAGGTTGCAGTGCAGTGGCATGATTTCGGCTCACTGCAGCCTCTGTGTTTCAGGTTTGAGGGATTCTCCTGCCTCAGCCTCCCAAGGAGCTGAGATTACAGGCATGCACCACCATGCGCAGCTAATTTTTGTATATTTAGTAGAGACAGGGTTTTGCCATTTTTGCGTGGCTGGTCTCAAACTCCTGATCTCAAGTGTATCTGCCACCTGGGCCTCCAAAGGTGCTGGGATTACAGTCATCAGCCACCATGCCTGGCCCAGGCTATCATTTTTAAAACAATTTTTTTTTTTATTTCAAAAGCAAAAAAATTAGTGATGTTTTCTTTTACATTTTTGTATGACTTCAATTTCTGGCTTATTAGAACTCAATTTGAGTTCTTACCTGCTTCTGCATTCAATCTTTTGCAATGTTATTTTGGTTGAAGTATGTCAAGAAAATATGGCTTACACAAATATGAAATTGGAAGGGGGAGGAGGATTTTAATAGCTTTTCTGATAATTATGGATACTCCTGATATTACATTAAAACGTGACAAGTGACTACTGAAATCTAAAACCGTATCAATAGACCTTTCATATTGTTCCCATAAGATCTGTTGGTCTGTCTTGTGCTTTGGATACATCTTAACCTGTGCATTAATCATTTAGAAAAACTGATTCCATGAGTTACACAGATCTTCCACATGTTGACACACTTCACTATGCAATTAAAAAGGCATTCATCAATGTCATCACCAGTTTCATCAGAAAAGTTTTTAAGTAGCTGTCAAGTTCATAGTTGCATAGCCTTCTCAAAATTGTAATTTTTCTCTTGAATATGGTTGACAATAAGTACTGTCAGTTGTGTTCCTTGAAATGATAGCCTCACTTTGTTCATTTGAGAGAAAATGCCTGGTCAACACCCAAGTCTGAATGACCTCAATTTGTGTGTCATTCTTTCAAAAAGTAGGTATTTCAGCTTGCATCTTAAAACAATCTCAAAAGATTTTCTTGGGACGACCACTGTATTTTGGTTTGCAGCAGTGTTTTATGCATACTTCCCATTTTGTCATAAAATATTGAAAAAAGACGTATGTCCACAAGTTGAGATTTAGTAAATTAATAATTTTTGTTGCTTCATCAAGGACATTTTTAAGCAAATTTAAAAATATCCAGGCCAGGCACAGTGGCTCATGCCTGTAATCCCAGCACTTTGAGAGGCTGAGGTGGGCGGATCACTTGAGGTTAGGAGTTCGAGACCAGCATGGCCAGCATGGCGAAACCTCGTCTCTACGAAAAATAAAAAAAAAAAAAATTAGCGGGGGGTGCTAGTGGGCGCCTGTATTCCCAGCTACTTGGGAGGCTGACGTTGGAGAATTGCCTGAACCCAGGAGGTGGAGGCTGCAGTGAGCAGGGATCTCGCCACTACACTCCAGCCTGGGTGACAGAGCGTGACTCTGTCTCAAACAAAAACATGTTTAAAAACAAAAGTCCTACAAGTCTATGGTGGTGAATACTATGTCTAGTTGTACAGTTTGATTTATGCTTTGATTTATGCCTTGATTTATGCTGACACCAGCAGTTTTACCCACCATAGCTTCTGCACCATTAACACAAATGCCACTGCAGTAAAAAAAAGGCAGAAAACTTAGTTTTACTAAGAAAATAGTTTCAGCTGGGTGCGGTGGCTCATTCCTGTAATCCCAGCACTTTGAGAGGCTGAGGTGGGAAGATCATGAGGTCAGGAGATCGAGCCCATCCTGGCCAACACAGTGAAACCCCGTCTCTACTAAAAATATAAAAAAGTTAGTCTGCCATGGTGGCGGGCGCCAGCTGCTCGGGAGGCTGAGGCAGGAGAATGGCATGAACCTGGGAGGCAGAGCTTGCAGTGAGCCGAGATTGAGCCACTGCACTCCAGCCTGGGCGACAGAGCGAGACTCCCTCTCAAAAAAAAAAAATAGTTTCGACTCATGGATACTTTGAAAGATATTGGGGAATTGGTTGGGTGCAGCGGCTCACGACTGTAATCTCAGCACTTTGGTAGGCCAACGCGGGCGGATCACCAGAGGTCGGGAGTTTGAGACCAGCCTGATCAACATGGCAAAACCCCGTCTCTACTAAAAATACAAAAAAATTAGTTGGGCCTGGTGGCACATGCCTGTAATCCCGGCTACTCAGGAGGCTGAGGCAGGAGAATCGCTTGAATCTGGGAGGTGGAGGTTGCAGTGAGCCGAGATTGCAACACTGCACTCCAGCCCGGGCAACAAGAGGAAAAAAAAGAAAGATATTGGAGACCTCAGGGTCCACAGACCATACTTTGAGAACCACTGATCGAGAGGCTTGATGAAACCAAGGCTTAAAACTAAGCTTTTTGAAAGCAGGGGCTGTTCCTGTTTAGGAGAAGTCCAAGGGTTTACTAATCTAAATTCACACTGAGGATATGTGTCCTCTTTTCCTAGGAATTCAGGCTTAAACAGTCTTTCTAGGATAGGGGTATTAGTAGGTTACTGTGACCGGAATAACCCCAAATATTTTATGATAGTTCAGTGAATAACCATCCTTTCTTTTTTACATTTAAAATAATCTAAGTTCCTAACCTTACAAAGCTAAATAACTGAAAGATCAGTATAAAGGACAGGTAAGACAACTTAGTTGAAGAGTTTTGTCATTTCTTGGGACCATTCTTTTCAGTCACTTCCAGCAGGGCCCTCAAAGCAATTTACAGATCCGTTTCTCACAATTGGGCAGACATACTCAGGTTTAGTGGGTCATTTTTGCCTCCTGCTGCTTCTTTCTCTCCTCTTCTATATTTCTTTCCTTCTTGCATTTTTTCTTTGCCCATCTGTTTCCTCAGTTAACATAAAATTTGAAAGGTTCGTCCCCTACTCCCTCACATCTTGTACAGGAAAGACCCCTTTTACACAGTAGTCAAGAAGTATTATCTGCAGTGTGAGTGTCTGGAGGTAAAACATTATGGAACAGAACCGGGAAGCAATCAAAAACAGGAATGTGGGAATGTGTATAGAGCACAAAGGATTTACAATCAGGGGCTACAGATTTAAGGTTCAGCTCCTACCATGTCATTTCAACTTTTCTAAGCTTCAGTAGACTTACTTATGAAATGAAAATGACTGCCAACCCAACCCCTATTCCAAACTTGAGTTGTGGAAAAAACTATGCACAAAAATTAATAAAGATTCTATTTCACAGCAACACCTTTAACAGAATACATTTCAATCAATAATAAAAGTGGAGTGCCTTCACTGGAGGGGGAAAGACAAACCCCTAACAGTCTCCAATGAAGACTCTGGCCAGTGCTGTTAATTCCTGGGTCTCTACTCTTGAATCAGTGCTGCATGAATTGCTCCCACTGGGGACTTCCTGATTAATGGAGAGTCTAATCCCTAGTTTTGTTCTTGCTATTATCACTTTCTTTTGCCTCAGATGTATGAAATAGTAGAGTCTTGGGAAATACATGGTTTTGCCTTGAAGATTGATTGTTAATGATGTACTACAGTAAGGATCTCATAAAAGTTTTTATACTTTTTACATGTTCATACCAGACTTAGTAAAAATACCTAAGGTCTTTTATTACATTTAGTTTCAGGTAAACCTGCAGTGGCTGTGTGGCATAGCAGGAGGAATGGACTGGGAATTGAGGAAACTGATTTCTAATGTTAGTTCTGTCATTAACTATTTATTCTTAGGCAGACTTCTGTGGTTTTCAGACTTGGATCAGTGTAATAAATGGGTTTGGACTAGATGATTGTTGAAGAGTCCTTCTAGCTCAAAATTGTACGATTCTAAGTTCTACCTAGAAAATAAGTTTATAGGTTAGGTAATATAACATATGAAAATATATAATGAAAATTCCTATTAATTCTAGCTGGCAATCCTTTTATTCCTTCAAGTTTAAAGCACTTATAAGTTTACATACAGGTAAAATGAATTATATAGAAACAGAAATTCCAAATTAAATAACAAAAGTACAAGGATAAAAAGCATTAGCTAAAAATTTTTTAATGGTAAATACTACCTTTATTTAAAAAAGTTATACATGCTAGAAAAAAGCATAAATGATACATGTAAACAATTGTTTACTCAATACTTTTTTTTTCCTTGAAAAAGGTGCAAATGATCTTTAAATGTAAACACAAAGTTGCCAAATATCTTTGTAGTTGGGGAAAGGGAGAAGGAGGTTATTCCTTTTAAATGCAGTTAGTCTTATTCAAAGATTTTTCTTGCAAAATATATTGAAAAAAATTTGTCTATGAATACAATGAGGAAAAAAAACTTTAACCATTGAAATTATGTTTTCTCCTAAAAATTTTTAACTTTTTACCAGAAAGTGCAATTTGAGAGAAGTAGTAACAATGGTCTTATAGAATGAAGATAATGATACATTGTTTGTATAAAAGAACCAAGATATTAATAAAATGCCTCAATTGATTTTATAGTCTTTAATGTGTGCTATTACATGAACTGAATAATTCATTCCCTTAGAGGCTGTTATTAAAGGTAAGCCTCAGCTTAACTAGGCCTGAGCATCAAGAATAAATTGCATAACAGAATTCACTGCTGGGAGAAGATATTTCTCCCTGCTGGTCCTTGGTAGCAATAAGGAAACAGGAAGGACAGTTGCTTTAGTTGGTAACATTTTTGAGCAAAAACTGTTGCAGAAGCTGCATGTGATTCTCTTGGATTCTGAAGACAGCATATGAGACTTATATATTGTTTTTATAAGAGGCACTGAGCAGAGCTCTAGATCTAGCAGAAACTCTATGAGAATATTATGAAAAAAAGACTAAATAAACAAATTCATACAGAAACAAGACATACAATTACACTGATGAAAACTGTAGTGTCTGAGTCCTGGTTTTGATTGATTTAGTATCCCTTCTGAATTGTACTGTTTAAAATGAGATGTTGCCTTTTCTTGTTTTTTTTTTCTTTCTTTAGATTTTCAAGTGTTCTGGTGGTTAGTGCAAGAATAATGGCTAGCTAATACATTTTGCATACCTACCTTAATTCCTGGTAATCCTTGTTAGTGGAATCACGTGGATGGAGTGTCTAGCAATAACAGCCAAATCATATATAGCCCTTATGCCCTTATTAAATAGTATTTTCAAACCTAAATCAATACCTTATAAACAAAGTAAGTTTTGCTGCTTGGAATTTTTTTCTTCTTTTCTTTTTTGGTAGGAGGAAGGATAAGTTCAAAACGAAAACAACAAAAAACCATGATAAATTAAAACCAAAAATAAATATTCTTCTGCACAGAGTTGAAAATTATTGTGCATCTTGCAGGTGAAGTACTTTCATTTGTATTTCCATATGTTGAGGCACCGGCAAATAATAAAATTTGTTCTAATGTTTTCTCAAGCTGTACAAAGCTCCAAGGTCAAAGCTCCCCAGAATACAGAGGAATATGTACAAGACTCTGTCTTCTCTGTGTTCACCAAATATGGGATTCACAATGTGTCATTTTAATAACTCCTACACCACCCCCTAGCCGACGGTAATTCATCCCGCCATATAACCTGCAAAGAGAGAAACATAATCATATTTTCTAACTGGAAAAAAAGCACCATTTCTTCCACAACTAAGATGTTATTAACACATTTCTATGTTTTATATTATAACTAATATTTTCAGCTTCACACTAATATTGTCTTCATTCTAAAAATTAGAAGCTGCAGTTGAGCACTGTTGAGTAGCAGGACTGTTTGAGAGACTGACATGCTCTCACTCATAGGAGGCTGTGTGAAGAATGAGAGAGCATCATATTCACTTTTTGCATCAGAACTTTACAACTTTATACCTCACTGACTTCTAACAATTACACAGAATTATATATTCTACAGTTTTGTAATTTTGCCCCAGCTTTATTATTGTCCCACCTATGTTTTCCCTTTGCCTAAAATTCTTCAAATATTTATTTTTATCCCTTTGTCTTATATATACTCTATAAGCCTCCTCAAGTCTTTTATAGAACAAAACTGGATTTGAGTAAAGTCGCACCTAGTTTGTGACAAGATCATCTTCAAAATTAAGGACCTTCCACGGAGAAGAATACTAGACCTTTATCAGCTATGAGGTAGAGTTGGTTTTTAAGTCTGGGATATGTAACTGCAAATATTTAGCTATTAATCTTTCAACAGATGATCCTCAACAATTTCATAACTATTTCTTTGTCATCTATTACTAATTCTATTTAGTGACAGTTACTAAGAAACAAGTCCTCAGATAAGATTATAGTGATTAAGTGACAGTAAATTTGGCTGTCTTCAGAAATTATGCTTACTCAAAATTCCTAGTAAAAATAGAAAGCTGTATATGGAAGAAAATATCCTGCCAGTGAGAGGCCCAAAGCTGCCATTACCTATCCTTTACCATTATTAGGTTTTGCTAAAATGTTACCTTTCCAATGAGGCCTTCCCTGGCCACCTTTAAAAACAGATTCCCCTCCCTGTACTCCCTAGCCTCCTCCCCTGCTTTGGTATTTGCCATAGCACTTCCATCTACTGGTATGGTACTGCTTGTCTCCCTCAATACAATTGGTTAGCTCCAGCAGGGCAAGAAATTTTTTTTTTAGATGGAGTCTTGCTCTGCCACTCAGACTAGAGTACAGTGGTGTGATCTCAGCTCACTGCAACCTCCACCTCCTGGGTTCAAGAGATTCTTGTGCCTCAGCCTCCTTAGTAGCTGGGATTACAGGCATGCGCTCAGCAGGAATTTTTTGTTGTTGTTGTTTAGTTTTGTATCCCCAGGGCTCAGAGCACTTAGTAAATCCTTTTGTTTTTTTTTTTGAGATGGAGTCTCGCTCTGTCACCCAGGCTGCAGTGCAATGGCCCAATCTCCGCTCACTGCAACCTCTGCCCCCCAGGTTCAAGTGATTCTCCTGCCTCAGCCTCCCAAGTAGCTGGGATTACAGGTGCCCACCACCCATGCCTGGCTAATTTTTGTATTTTTAATAGAGACGAGGTTTCACCATGTTGGTCAGGCTGGTCTCGAACTCCTGACCTCAGGTGATCTGCCCACCTTGGTCTCCCAAAGTGCTGAGATTACAGGCATGAGCCACCGTGTCCGGCCATTAGTAAATCTTTACTTAATGAACAGGACTATAAAAATGTGATGTAGGAGCAAAAAGTACTATGCTGTTATTAGCCTGACTTTAGTTTGTGACCACTGAGTCATATGGAGCTGTGAGACATATGGAGGATCCAAAGCATGTCACTTAAATCTCTGTGAAGATTGTGGCTTTCCTAGAGATAGACTATAGTTGAATCTAATAGGGTGATGAAAAAACCCAGGTGGATAGTTGCAGGCTTAAAATTAGGAAATGTATTAGAACACAGTAAAGAATGGACTACAAGACTGCCTCTTTTAGAACAGTAACAGTAAAACAGAGCTCAGCTTATCCTTCATGGTCATAAGAAAAATTTCCCAGAATGTCTGCTCCTCAGCTCACATGTCCAGCCTGATATTTCTGGTTGATGTGCAACCTTAACCACTGAGATGGTGACCCTAAACTTGCTTAGGCAAGTAAGCCCGTTTTATTGAGAAGGAAACCCCAAATTGCTTAGAAGGCAAAACTGTTTTCTTAGAAGACTAGTATTTAGAATTAAGTACAGATATGCCATACATCAAACCCATAGTACTGTTATTTTTAAAGTTTGAGAATTAACTATATGTTTGGCATTTTAAGTTCTTTTTTTTTTTTTGTTGAGACGGAGTCTCGCTCTGTCGCCCGGGCTGGAGTGCAGTGGCCGGTTCTCAGCTCACTGCAAGCTCCGCCTCCCGGGTTTACGCCATTCTCCTGCCTCAGCCTCCCGAGTAGCTGGGACTACAGGTGCCCGCCACCTCGCCCGGCTAGTTGCCACCTCGCCCGGCTAGTTTTTTGTATTTTTTAGTAGAGACGGGGTTTCACTGTGTTAGCCAGGATGGTCTCGATCTCCTGACCTCGTGATCCGCCCGTCTCGGCCTCCCAAAGTGCTGGGATTACAGGCTTGAGCCACTGCGCCCGGCCTCCATTTTAAGTTCTTATAGTGTTTAAGAGAATTTGGCTTTTTAGAGCATCTATAAGATTACTCTTGTGATTCCAGTATAAAATATGATTGAGTAAAGATTTAGACTTAATTATTTTAAGTTTAAAGGTTTAAGAGAATTTTGCTAAGTTTGTAAAGGTTTTGAATATTTAAAATAAATGCAAAAGTCACCTAATTTATGTGAAATTGTAAAAACTACTTAACTACTTAGGAAAGCTTTATTAGACAATTGAGGATTTAAAAGCAAAGTAAAATTAAACCTAGAAATGAAGTTTAAGTTAAACTCTCTTAAATAAGATGTAGCCTCCTCCCTAAAAGTTAAAATGGGTTTAAAAATGAAATATTCTTTTTTAATTTGTTTTTCCTAAGCATAGGTTTCCCACAAGAACACCAAAAAATGGCATGGACAGCTTTGGAGCCAGGCCTAGGTTCTAATTCTAACTCTGTCACTAAGTCACTTAGGCAAGTCATTTTATTTCTCAGTGCTTTTGTTTCCTTGGCTGAACATGATCGGACCAGGAAGGAGATTTTTCCCCCTATTTTACTCATCTCTAATTATAAAACTGGACAGTTACTGAAAAGGAGAATTTTGTAATATATCAGCCACTTTAGAGCAATCAAGTCAAAATGAGCCATAAATATGTGTAACTTCAGCCCTCTTCAAAGTACTCCAATGTACTGACCATCCCAGTTCTGATGGTCATGGGCTGTCTCAAGCCCATGATTTCCAAGTCAGTAGTAAGGTGATTTGCTACACAGCTTAAAAGTTACCTCCATGTATTGGCATCAGGATCAAAAACTTCTATGGTCTTCAAGTATGTTGTGCCATCAAAACCTCCTACTGCCATAAGCTGTCCATTGACCACTGCCAGGCCAACCTACAAAACCAAAATATAGTAAGCTGCTGAAGAAACTAGACAATCATTAAGGAAATTCTAGACTGGTTTCTAGATAAATCTGTTTACAAAAGATAATTCTTTATGGCTTTATATTCTGGTTTACTGAAACATGGGGAAGATGTAACAACAGAAGTCTATCAAATTATGGGAACTATAAAATTATATATTCAATTAGAATATTCACACAGAATCGAAAACATGTGCTTCTTTAATTTAAAAAAAACTGCTCACTAGGAGTGAGCAAACAACCTTCAAACTGCTGTCACTTCTTTTGGTATTTGCCTGCTCTAATCTTTCTAAATTGCTACTAAAATTCTCTTTTAAAAATACAAATCTAGGCCAAGCATGGTACCTCATGCCTGTAATCCCAGCACCTGGGGAAGGCCCAGGTGGGAGCATCACTTGAAGCCTGGAGTTCAAGACCAGCTTGGGCAACACAGTGAGACCCCTATCTCTACAAAACTAAAGTAAAACAGAAAAATAGAAATTTAATCATATTGTCACTTTCCTCTTTTAAAAACTTTCTTACTTTGGGAGGCTGAGGTGGGTGGATTGCTTGAGCCCAGGAGTTCGAGACCAGCCTGGGCAACATAGTGAGACTGTCTTTTCAAAAAATACAAAAATTAGTTGGGTGTAGTGGGGGCATACCTGTAGTCCCAGCTACCTGGAGGCTGAGGATGGCTTGAGCCTGAAAGGTCAAAGTTGCAGTGAGCTGAGATTGTTCCACTGCACTCTAGTCTGGGCAGCTGAGTGGGACCCTCTCAAAAAAATCTCCTAAAACCAAAACAACTTTCTAAGCCTCCCTACTACTTAAGGATAAGTTTAAAGTCCTTATTATGTTACTCAGGCCCTCCAGAAATCTATCTTAGCCCACTATTTGAGCCTCACCTCCTATAGTTTCCCTTTACTCCTACTAATGAATCCTATGCTGCAGTAAAACTGGATTAACTGCTAGTCCCTGAAGATAATATACATTTTTCATACCTCCACACTTTTGCATATGTTCCCTGGCTGGTGTTTTCTCCCCGCACCCCTCTCTCTCTTGCTTTCTCCCTCTCTCTCTTTCCCTCTCTGTCTTACTCACAGGGTCTCACTCTGTCACTCAAGCTGCAGTGCAGTGGCAGGATCACAGATCACCATAGTGAAACCGTCTTTACTAAAAATACAAAGAAATAGCTGGGCATGGTGGCACGCACCTGTAGTCCTGTCGTCCTAGCTACTCAGGAGGCTGAGGCAGGAGAATCACTTGAGCCTGGGAGGTGGAGGTTGCAGTGAGCCAAGATCGCACCACTGCACTACAGCCTAGGTGACAGGCTCAAAAAATAAAACAAAAAAACAGTTCACGATAGCGTCCACCTCCTAGGCTCAAGTGATCCTCCCACCTCAGCTTCTTAAGTTGCTGGGACTACAGGGATGTACCACTACATCTGGCTAATTTTTAATTTTTTTGTATAGATGGGGTCTCACATGTTGCCCAGACCGGTCTCAAATTCCTGGGCTCAAGTAATCCTGTCTCTGCCTTTCAAAGTGCTGGGATTACAGGCATGAGCCACCGCACCTGGCCCTGGCTACTGTTTTCTGTCTTTTAGAAAAGCTTATTCTTCCTTCACGAGCTAGCTTACATGTGACGGTCTTTGGTAGTCTCTTCACTGCCCCAACTCATTCTTACTTCCCCAAAGCAGTAAGCGCATTCTCCTATGTTCTTCCATAAAATACGTTACCACCACTGTAGGGTTTATTTATTATAGTTAGCTGTAAACATTTGAATTTCCTTCACTAAATTGGGAGCTACTAAAGGAGAGGAATCATGTCATACTCATTTTTGCTTTCCCAACACATAGCAAACACTTAACAGGAATGTGACTAATATGCTGTTAGTTGTCAGTAATAAAAAGCCATAGATATGTGAAGGCTTTGACTTGCTGACACCTTCCAGTGGTGTACCTTGATTTATGCCAACCAGAATTCACTCTCTTTTATCCTCAGATTGTGGAGTGCTTAGCTACTGCTTGCTTCTCCTTCCTGTTATGGATGCCTCGATAAACTCCTGACATGATCAGTGGTTAATTTCGCTCTGAGCAAACATCCCAAGATGTTTCATCCCAAGATGGATGAATTCTATACTTCACCCAGAAGTCTCTTGTAGTCACAGGCCATCCATGGTCTAGAACATGTCATAGGGGAGTCTGATCTGGTCTATACTATACATAGAATAGACTCAAACTAGTTTGTGGAGACTGGGGGTGGGGCCAGATGTATTTTTGCCTAAACATTTGTATTAGTATGCCAACTACTTAGACTATTAGCTAGAAACACTAGGTTGCAATATATAGATCTAATATTAATTTAGATAAGGTAGTAGATAATTTGGGGAGATTGTTTCAGAAAAGCAATGGATACAGGATAAATCATAAAAGCCAGGTACAGTGGCTTATGCCTGTAATCCCAGCACTTTGGGAGGCTGAGGGGGTTGGATCACCTGAGGTCAGGAGTTCGAGACCAGCCTGGCTAACATGGTGAAACCCCATCTCTACTAAAAATACAAAAGTTAGCTGGACATGGTGGCATGTGCCTGTAGTCCCAGCTACTTGGGAGGCTGAGGCAGGAGAACTGCTTGAACCTGGGAGGTGGAAGTTGCAGTAAGCTGAGATTGTGCCACTGCACTCCAGCCTAGGCGAGAGAGAGAGAGACTCCTTCTCAAAAAAAAAAAAAGAGAAATCCTAAAAAATTATTCTCTAACTAAAGATATGACTGGACATAAAATTTTTAAACTACATGAGATAAAAATAATCAAAAGAAATTCATTATTTTCTAGTGTCAAATTAGCAGGGCTTGATTTACCTAAAAGCATCCTGAATGACCAGTGGGTCAATGAAGAAATGAAGAAATTAAAAATTTCTTGAAACAAATGAAAATGGAAAAACAACATACCAAAACCTGTAAAGTGGTTTTAGACATAAAGTGAAAGTAAAAGGAAAGTTTATAGTAATAAGAGCCTACGTCAAAAAAGTACAAAAACTTCAAATAACCTAACAATGCATCTTAAAGAACTAGAAAAGAACCAAATCCAAAATGAGTAGAAGAAACAAGATCAGAGCAGAAATTAATGAAATTCAAGTGAAAAAAACACAAAAGATCAATGAAATGAAAAGTTGACTTTTGAAAGGATAAACAAAATCAACAAACCTTTAGGCAGACTAAGAAAAAAGAGAGAAGGCCCAAATAAATACAATCAGAGAAGAAAAAGGAGACATTACAACTGATACCACAGAAATTCAAAGGATAATTAGAGGCTATTATGAACAAATATATGCCAATAAATTGGAAAATCTAGAAGAAACAGATAAATTCCTAGACACATACAACCTACCAAGACTGACCCATGAAGAAATCCAAAACTTGAACAGACCAATAATAAGTAATGAGGCTGATGAGTGTGGTGGCTCATGCCTGTAATTTCAGCACTTTGGGAGGCTGAGGTGAATAGATCGCTTGAGCCAAGGAGTTTGAGACCAGCCTGGGCAATATGGCGAAACCCCAACTCTACCAAAAAACAAAAAACAAAAAGTAGCTGGGGGTGGTGGTGTGCACCTGTAGTCCCAGCTAACGGGGAGACTGAGGTGGAAGGATGGTTTGAGCCTGGGAGGTGGAGGATGCAGTGAGCCAACACTGTATCATTGCACTCTAACCTTGGCGACAGACCCAGACCCTATCTCAAAACAAAACAAAAAAGTAATGAGATCAAAGCTGTAATAAAAAAACTCCCAGCAGAATTGAACAATGATATCACTTAGACACAGGGCGGGGGACATCACATACCAGGGCTTGTAGGGGAGTGGGGGGCTGGGGGAGTGATAGCATTAAGAAAAATACCTAATGTAAATGACGAGTTGATGGGTGCAGCAAACCAACATGGCACATGTAGACCTATGTATCAAACCTACACATTGTGCACATGTACCCTAGAACTTAAAGTATAATGAAAGAAAAGAAAAAAAAATAATCTCCCAACAAAGAAAAGCCCAGGACCCAATGGCCTCACTGCTGAATCTTATCAAATATTTAAAGAAGAACTAATACCAATCCTATCAAACTACTCCAAACATAGAGGAAGAGGGAACACTTCCAAACTCACTTTAGGAGGCCAGTATTACCCTGATACTCAAACCAGACAAAGACACATCAAAAAAAGAAAACTACAGTCCAATATCCTCCATGAACAATGATGCAAAAATCTTCAACAAAATCCCAGCAAACTGAATTCAATGACACATTAGAAAGATCATTCATCATGACCAGGTAGAAATTATCCCAGGGATGCAAGAATGGTTCAACATATGCAAATCAATCAGTGTGGTACATCATATCAACAGAATGAAGGACAAAAACCAAATAATCATTTCAATTGATGCTGAAAAAGCATTTGATAAAAGTAAGCATCCCTTCATGATAAAAACCTTTAAAAAACTGGGTATAGAGGGAACATACCTCAACACAATAAAAACCATATATGACAGACCCACAGTAGCATCACTTAGAATGGAGAAAAATGGAAAGAAAGCCTTTCCTCTAAGATCTGGAACAAGACAGGCATGCGCACTTTCACCACTGTTATTCAGTATAGTACTGGAAGTCCTAGCTAGAGCAACAGGACAAAAGAAAGAAATAAAGGGCATTCAAATTGGAAAGGAAGAAGGCAAGTTATTCTTCTTTGCAGACAATATGATCTTATATTTGGAAAAACCTAAAGACTCCACCAAAAAACTATTATAACTGATAAATTCAGCAAAGCTGCAGGATACAAAATCAAGATACAAAAATCAATAGCATTTTTATATGCCAACAGCAAACAATCTGAAAAAGAAATCAAGAAAGTAATCCTATTTACAATAACTATAAATAAAATAAAATACCTAGGAATAAACTGAACCAAAGAAGTGAAAAATATGATGAAAACTAGAAAACACTGATGCAAGAAATTGAAGAGGACACACAAAAATGACAAGACATTCCATGTTCATGGATTGGAAGAATCAATATTGTTAAAATGTCCATACTATCCAAAAAAATCTACAGATTCAATGCAATCCCTACCAAAATACCAATGACAGTCTTCACAGAAATAGAAAAAAAAAATCCTAAAATTTATATGCAACCACAAAGACCCAGAATAGGCAAAGCTATCTTGAGCAACAAGACCAAAACTGGAGGAATCACATTATCTGACTTCAAATTATACTAAAGAGCTACAGTAACCAAAACAGTATGAGACTAGCATAAAAACAGACACACAGACCAATGGAAAAGAATGGAGAACCCAGAAATAAACCTATACATTTACAGCAAACTGTTTTTTTGACAAAGGTGCCAGGAACGTACATTGGGGAAAGGACAATCTCTTCAATTAATGGTGCTGGGAAAACTGGGTATCTATATGCAGAATCAAACTAGACTCCATTTTTTTGCCATATACAAAAATCAAATTAAAATGAAGTAAAGCCTTAAATCTAAGGCCTCAAACAATGACACTGCTAAAAGAAAACACTGGGGAAACTTTCCAGGACATTGGTCTGGGCAAAGATTTTTTTCAGTAATACTCCACAAGCACAGGCAACCAAAGAAAAAATAGACAAATGGGATCACATTAAGTCAAAAAGCTTCTGCACAGCAAAGGAAACAACCAACAAAATGAAGAGACAACCCACTGAATGGGAGAAAACTACCCATCTGACAAGGGATTAATAACTAGAATATATAAGGGCTCAAACAACTCAACAGAAAAAAATCAAATAATCCAATTAAAAAGTGGGCAAATGATCTGAATAGACCTTTCTCCAAAGAAGGCATAAAAATAGCAGACAGGTATATGAAAAGGTGCTCAACATATGATCACTAGAGAAATGGAAATGAAAATTACAATGAGATGTCATCTCACCCCAGTTAAAATGGTTTTTATCCAAAAGTCAGGCCATAATGATTGCTGATAAAGATGCAGAGAAAAGGGAACCCTCCTACACTGCTGGTGGAAATGTAAATTAGTACAACAGTTTGGAGGTTCCTCAAAAAACTAAGAATAGAAATATCGTATGATCCAGCAATCTAATTGCTAGGTATATACCCCAAAGAAAGGAAATCAGTATATTGAAGAGATATCTGCACTCCCATGTTTATTGCAGCACTATTAATAGCCAAGATTTGGAAGCAACCTAAGTGTCCATAACTCTACTTACTCCACTACGGCGTGACGTCATGGCCACCACCGGAGACCACTGGTTGGTTCTGGGGTTGTATCTCTCAGCACTGCTCAGCTCTGTAGTGTCATCTCTACCTCCTACAGCATAGATCATGTCCTGATACACTGCACAGCCTAGGTGTTTCCTCCGGGTCCCCATAGGGGCTATAGTGTGCCATCTGTTTTCCTGAGGATTGTAACGTTCCACTGTAGGGAAAAGAAAAACCAGTAAGTGAGCATTCAACCATTTCCTCTCACCTCCAGTTTTCTTTATAGCCACTGATACTTTGTGATAACATATTTTCAACACATGATCTGATTTTTGCTTCTGAGAAGGATTTGTATACCTCTGGACAA
The DNA here is from genome assembly GCF_002776525.5 of Piliocolobus tephrosceles. NCBI lineage: Eukaryota > Metazoa > Chordata > Mammalia > Primates > Cercopithecidae > Piliocolobus > Piliocolobus tephrosceles. Next base: position 30,416,773 of record NC_045434.1, on the reverse strand, counting down.
TACCACATATACTCTCATCAGGGGCTGGTTTCTTCTAGGTATGGTACAGTGGAAAGGGCATGTGTTGGGATCCAGATACTCTGGTTCTAGTTTTATCTAAATGACTAATTAGCTACATGACTCTCAGCCTCACTCTCCTTATCATTCAATGGGGAGCCTGACTACATGATCAATAAGCACCATTCAGTACTAATAATTTATCATCATAATCAGACAACTTCTGTACTCCTGTATTCCTTCCCTATAGCATAGTGCATTTTAAGCTTCTGAAGAGAAGACATGTGATAATGAATCTGGTGGGACTGTCATATTGGCAATATCCTTAGGCAAAAATACCCATAATATCTAAATAGAAAGGAATAACAAACCAGGCCAGGGGCAGTGGCTCACGCTTATAATTCCAGCACTTTAGGAGGCTGAGGTGGGTGGATCACTTGAGCTCAGGAGTTTGAGACCAGCCTGGGCAACACGGCGAAACTCCATCTCTACTAAAAACACAAAAATCAGCCAGGCCTGGTGGCACACACCTATAATCCCAGCTACTCAGGAGGCTGAAGTGGGAGGACTGCTTGAGCCCCGGAGGTAGAGGTTGGAGTGAGCCAAGATCATGCCACTGGACTCCAGCCTGGGTGACAGAGCGAGACCCTATCACAAAAACAAAAACAAAAACAAAACCCAAACAAACGAATTTGTAGTTCTAAGCTTTTATTTATTCTTAGATTATAATATAGAGTACGTTGTGGGTTTTTTTGAGAAGTTGTGATGGAGGAAAAGGAACTACTTATATAAGAAAGTATATAAGAAAGTAGTTTTTAAAATTCATTATACATTTCCAGCAGCTTGTAAAGCAGGGGAAGAAACAAATATTTGGGGAATGTACTCAGAATATGACTACAGTAGGAGCTGAGGAAGAGCTGAGCGCTGCACTCTGCTGGAGGGAAAATCAAGCATTTTCCTAATAAATTATAGGATAACCTGGAGTTTCTACACTTTTTGTAGGAGGACTCTCCAGGAAAACATTCTGCTTTTGGGTAACATGATTGCCTTTGGGAGGGACTAACCTGTGTTGAGTGGAGATGTCCCGTCAGAGCCACCTACAGCATATAAGAACCCTCCTAACACAGCCACAGCCACACCTAGTCTTCTGGTACTCATAGAAGCTACCCGAGTCCACTTGTTCTCCTTCGGATCATACCTGTAGTGAGGGAAACCAGACTGTATGCTTGTTCTTATTAAGTGAAGCCTTTTTCATAAGCTCTGAAATCACACTAAAGATATACTGAGTACACAGACTTGCTATAGTCAAATGCGCAATGAAAATCTAACATTTTACTTAGTCATTAGAAAAACATCTTAGAATTTATATCTGTGCCAGCTATTAAGCTATTTTCTACACTCAGACTTGGAAAATGTCCCAAGGAAAGAAGAAAACAACCTATGACCTCAGCTCACATAACACAGGCTTTTTTTTTTTTTTTTTTTTTTTTTGA
>NC_045434.1:30398624-30415183 GCF_002776525.5 Piliocolobus tephrosceles | reverse complement strand
TTTTTTTTTGAGACGGAGTCTTGCTCTGTCGCCCAGGCTGGAGTGCAGTGGCACAATCTCAGTTCACTGCAAACTCCACCTCCTGGGTTCACGCCATTCTCCTGCCTCAGCCTCCTGAGCAGTGGGGACTACAGGTGCCTGCCACCTCGCCTGGCTAATTTTTTGTATTTTTAGTAGAGACGGGGTTTCACCGTGTTAGCTAGAATGCTCTCGATCTCCTGACCTCGTGATCCGCCCACCTGGGCCTCCCAAAGTGTTGGGATTACAGGCATGAGCCACCACGCCCGGCCGGCAATACAGGCTCTTTCTTCAATGGAATTTTAGTTGATCTGGTCATTACTTTGAAATGCCTCTGATGTATTTTAAAATGATTTTTGTAATTTATCTTTTTTTCCTAGTTGTTGTAGTGGGGGTGATGGCTGTTACTCTCTACTATATCCTATTTGGAAGTAGAAGTCTTTTGCACAGTTCTTTCAAACAACCTTTTTATTATAAAATAAAACTCAAATACAGAGAGCCACACAAAACAAATGTATAGTTTAAGAGTTATTATCAGGAAAGCCGCCTTGTAAACACCACCCAAGCCAAGAAAAAGAACTTTGCATGCCACTCCAGAGTGCAATGTGTCCTTTTCCAGTCTCTATCTTCTCCTCTCCACAAATAACCATTATCCTGACTTTTAACAGTTATCACTTCCTTGTGTTTATCGTTTTATCACTCAAGTGTCATCCCTAGACACTTCAGTCTTACTTAACATTACATTTAGAAAAATTTTCATTAATATTTATTTAAAAATAGGGGTCTTGCTGTGTTGACCAGGCTCAAACTCCTGGCCTCAAGCAATCCTCTCACCTCAGCCCCCCAAAGCACTGGGATTACAGGTGAGTCACTGTGCCTGGCTGAGACTTAAATAAATAAATAAATAAATAAAAATAAAATTAAAAAAGGGCTGAGTGTGGTGGCTCATACCTGTAATCCCAGCACTTTGGAAGCCTAAGGCTGGAGGACTGCTTGAGGCCACGAGTTTGAGTTCAAGACCTACCTGGTCAACACAGAGAGACCTTATCTCTATAAAAAAATTGGAAAAAAAAATTAGCCAGTCATGGTGGTGTTCACTTGCAGTCCCAGTTGCTTGGGAGGCTGAGGCAGGGATTGCTTGAGACAGTTGTGAGCTATTATTGCACCACTGCACTCCAGCCTGGGTGACAGAGTGAGACACTGTCTCTAAAAAAATTAGAGTCCCTTATTATCTACAGGTTTTCCCTCCATTCCTTTTCCTCCCTGCAATTCATCTGTTTTAGAACCTAGAGTGTATGACAATTTTCCCCATAATATGGATTTGGTTGACTGTACATTCATAGTGCAGTTCAATCTGTTGCTCTGTCCTTTTTATGTTGGGCAAACTGGTAGTTGGATCTAGAACTTTGATCAGACTATGTTTGGTTCCTTTAACAAGACTATAGAAGGTGGTATGTTAGCAGCTGTTTATCAATGTCTAGATACACTAATTTGCTGAGTGTTTCAAAATGATAATATTCTATCACTTATTTTATTTTATTGGGATAATTTTATAAAGAAACAATCCTTTTATCTACTATTTGGTTACTCAATTGATATAATAATATAGTTCATATAAGAAAGGCAGGATATATGCTCTCTTCTTCCACTTTATTTACATGTTTTGAGATAATAAATTTGTTCCCTATGATCTTCCAAAGGCAATAATAATTAGTCTTAAAAAATTTAACATTAAGAACTCATAGATTTAAGTGTATTTATTGGATTTCAGTCTATTGCAATTATCCCTTTTAAAGCTGAAATTATCTTTGGTCAGTGGGAACATCTTCAAGTTGGCTGAGCCTTTTTGACTCTTAGCAGTCTCTGACAGCTTGCTTGCTATTTGGTATGACAAGAGGGCACAGACTCATCTGCACATTTCCTGTTCTAAACCTAGAATCAGACATTTTTCCAAAGCTCTGGTTTAAGTGGGAAATAAAATTTCAAGATACAATCTGGAAGCAGAGATGTTCACTGACACTTTATTTCTAGGCTTTCTCAGTTGATAAGCTAGAATATATAGAAATTTTTTCAAAAGAAGAATTTAGTTCACATTCATACTCAGGACTACAAGATACTTTATTTAACTTCTATTTTACAACCTTTTCTTCTTCTACCTCCACACTCTGGTTTTCAAGGACAAAGGAGAGAACAGAATTAGAATAATCCACACTCATTTCCTTTATTCTACATTTATACACATAGCAGAATAGCAATATTATCACTAATATCCCTTAGAACAATTAAAATTCCTTTTTGCATACCTCTTCTTTGTACTACATTTAGTAGTACATAGGATTGAGTACATAGCTAGAGCTCAATCAAGGATTGAGTACATAGCTAGAGCATGCTACACTCTCTCCCTTTTATGTTTTTATTTTTTATTTTTTTTGAGACAGAGTCTGGCTCTGTCGCCCGGGCTGGAGTGCAGTGGCCGGATCTCAGCTCACTGCAAGCTCCGCCTCCCAGGTTCACGCCATTCTCCTGCCTCAGCCTCCCAAGTAGCTGAGACTACAGGCGCCCGCCACCTCGCCTGGCTAGTTTTTTGTATTTTTTAGTAGAGACGGGGTTTCACCATGTTAGCCAGGATGGTCTTGATCTCCTGACCTCGTGATCCGCCCGTCTCGGCCTCCCAAAGTGCTGGGATTACAGGTGTGAACCATGTGGTCCAGCCCTTCTGTCAATGTCTTTCTAGTAATTTTGTCTGAAGTTTGTTCTCCTACAGGGCTCAAGAGAACAAGATTCCCTAATCTCTTACATGTTGATAATGTAAGAGTTTAATGTAAGAGTTCACAGTTGTCTGTGCCCTTTGTACTTCAAAGTCAGTTTCTCAAGGTATAAAATCTTTGGCTCACATTTTTCTTGAATATCTAAAACATGCCATTCTATTTTCTTCTGGCATGAAGTACTACTTTTAAAAAGCCAGATGATAATCTAAGTTTCTTTCCTTATAAGTAACATGTACTTTTTTGTAGATACCTAAATAATTTTTTCTTTAAGATGCAGTCATGTTATTGCATATGTCTTGGTGTTCTGGGTCAATAGTTGAAGGATATAATGTATTCTTTCAAAAAAGTTTCAATTTTTTTTAATTACAGGAAAGTAATTTTGAATTACAGTTCTTAATATTCGTTCTGTTTTGTCGCTTTGGTTTTCTTCTTTAAGGACTGCTATGACCTGTATAATAGATTTTTACCTATTTTCAATATTTGTTGCTATCTCTCAAATGCTCTCTTGATATTTTTCTATTTATTTATTTATTTTCTATTTATATATTTATTTATTTATTTATTTTGGTCTTGATGACCAGGGTGGAGCTCAATGGCGCGATCTCGGCTCACTGCAACCTCCACCTCCTGAGTTCAAGCCTCCCAAGCAGCTGGGATTACAGGTACCTGCCACCACATCCGGCTAATTCTGTATTTTTCGTAGAGACGGGGTTTCACCATGTTAGTCAGGCTGGTCTTGAACTCCTGACCTCAGGTCCTCCACCCCCCTTCAGCCTCCCAAAATGCTGGGATTACAGGCATGAGCCACTGTGCCCGCCCTTGATTTCTTTTTGACCTTAAAATATTTCCTCTTTTTGACTTCTATTTGTCTTACGGCATTATCTGTTTTGCTTATTCTCCTTTCATCTTCATTCTGAAATGATTTTTCCTTTCATTTCTAATACTTTTCTGAGTTCTGTCACTTCACTTCTGAATTTTTCTACTTCTGATTTCTGTAGTTTCATATATTGTATCATTTCCTTAATGTCTTTTATCACATTTTGAAACAGTTAAGGTTTTGATGTGTAGGTGTGTCTTTCTAGTGTGCTTTTACTGTCTGTGGAGATGTTATTCTGCTGCTTATTCTCTCTTCTTATATTAACTTTGTATGGAATCTAATCTCAATATTTTGCTATTTCATTTTTACATGAAGTGAGTTTTCCTGAACTTTTAGGAATAAGGGTGAGTGGTTTGGTTTGTAATAGTTTTTCTAACTTTGTGGAGCTCCTTCTTTCTTTAAAGTAGTATTAAAAAATATAGTGCCTTGCCTTCAGAGATTATTACTTAAATTTTTTTATTTTTAATTTTTGTGTATATTTTTATGGGGTATATGAGATGTTTTGATACATGTATGCAATGTGAAATAATCACATCATAAAGAATGGGGTATCCTTAAATTTTTTTTTTTTTTTTTCCGAGACAGGGTCTCACTCTATTACCCTGGCTGGGGTGCAGTGGAGCGATCATGGCTCACTGTAGCCTTGACCTCCCAGCAATCCTCTCACCTCAGCCTCCTGAGTAACTGGGACCACAGGCATGTGCCACTACACCTGGCTAATTTTTTTATTTTTTGGAGAGACAAGGTCTCACTGTGTTGTGCATGCTAGTTTTGAAATCCTGGACTCAAGCAACCCTCCCACCTAGGCCTCCCAAAATGTTGGGATTATGGGTGTGAGCCACAGCGCCTAGCCCAGTGATTTACTATTCCCTGCCTTACTTTTGTCTTGGCTTTCTCTTTTCAAGGAAAACAAAGGCATCTGTTGCCCTCGTCCTGCTTAATTTTGATTCTACTCCCAGAAGTTTCTCCTCAGTGTAGAGTCCTGACCTGGAAGGTTATCCTGGCTGGTCAGTTTTGAGAGTTCCGAGGGACTAGATGGCTCTAACCCAGCTGGTTCCCAACCAGGTGTTATTTTTTTCCCCTTCATCCCCCCTTTCTCATCCCCTAGGTAACATCTGGCAATGTTTGGAGATATTTTTGGTTATCACAACCAGGCATGTGCTTCTGATACTTAGTTGGTAGAGGCTATGGATGCTGTTAAACATCCTACAATGCACAGGACAGTCCCCTACAACAAAGAATTGTCTGACTCAGAACGCCAGTAGTGCTGAGGCTGAGAAACCTTCTTCTAAATCCTTCAGGTCTTATTGAGGTCTTGCACTTACACTCTCTGGCAGTGGACAAAACTGGTCCTAGTTTCAGTTGCTGATAAATTTTCCCCTTGTGATTTCTTGTGACTATGTATTAGCTAGTTTGAGGTTCTTTTGTTCTTAGATCTGTCAGACATCCAATTGCTTCTTTCTGATTTCTCCTGAAGATACTAATACCATGCAGGTCTTGTGGCTAATAGTAGTTTGTCTTTGCCCATTTGTGTTTTGGAGTTTGTGAGGATATCCTTTCCTTTAGTTTTGTCTTTAATTTTGTTCACAGGTTCTGATTTTTAAATTGTGGTAAAATACACATAATATAACATAAAATTTACCATCTTAACCATGTTTTAACTGTTTAGTAGTGTTAAGTTTATTCACATTGTTGTGTAACTCCAATCTCCAGAACTAGTACATAGGTTTTTAGCTTTGCTATCTATTACTCTATCTGTTTTTACGTGGGTATTTGGAGATATTAAAAAACTATGCCATCACTGCTGCTAACCTCCTGTACTGAGTTTTGAAAGTGAAAAAATCTTGACAGAGAGATAAAAGTGAACTGGCATAGCTTTCAAGAGTTATCTTCTATTTTATCTGTACTGACAACAGTTAAACTTTTCAACATATACTAGTTGGGACATAAACTAGTAAATGCTACCTCAAAAATTTTAGAGTCATGACTCATTTCTTTTTAAGAAGTAAGGATGAAATATATGTTCTTATCAGTAATCATAGCAAATGAGACTCTAAAATCTAATGACGAAAAGCTGACAGAAGAAATTAAGAACAAAATCTGTTCCACCAAAATTAACTATTTGTACACTAGTATAAAGTGACTATGGCAGCCCACCTAGATTTCCCTAAGCATACTTCAATGATTAATGAGAGTCTATATATAAAATACTTTAAGCTTTTTATTAGATGTCCTATACAAAGTATTATTACTTAATCATTTCTCTGAGGGAAGTCTGAGTAGAGTCATGCATTAAGTACACTCCAGGTAGATTCGGGAAAAAAATCAGAACAGATTTCACAAGTGGTATGCTTGATATATATAGAATGTAATCTGAAATACATTTCTAACATTTCAGTGTTAAGTATAATCAACGTGGCAGTTGGAAAACTCAGGTTATGTGCCCCAAAGCATAGGCAACAAAAGCAAAAAAAGTAAGATTATGTCAAACTAAAAGGCTTCTGCATGGCAAAGGAAACAATCAACAGAGTGAAGAGACAATCTACAGAGTGGGAGAACATATTTGCAAACCATACATCTCATAAAAGGTTAATACTGAAAATATATAGGGAACTTAAACAACTCAACAGCAAGAAAACAAACAATCTAATTTAAAAATGGACAAAGGACCTGAACAGATATTTTTCAAAAGAACACATACAAATGGCTAAGTATATGAGAAAATGCTCAATATCACTGATCATCAGGGAAATGCAAATTAAAATCACAAAGAAATATCATGTCACATCTGTTAGAATGGCTACTATATAAAAAAAGAAAGATAACAAATATTGGCAAGAATATGGAGAAAAGGAAACCCTTGCACTCTATTGATGAGAATGTAAACTAGTATAGCCATTACAGAAAACAGTATAGAGGTTCCTCGAAAAATTAAAAATACAACTATCATATGATCCAGTAATCCCACTACTAAGTATATTCAATGGAAATAAGTATGTTGAAGATACCTGTACTTTCATATTCATTGCAGCATTATTTACAATAGACAAGATATGAAGTTAAGCTAAATGTACCTCAACAGATGAATGGATACAGAAAATATGGCATATATGAATAGAATACTATTCAGTCTTAAAAAAGAAAGAAATCCTGGCATTTGTGATGGCATGGATAAACCTGGAGGACATTAAGTGAAACAAGCTAAACATAGACAAATATTGCATGATCTCACTTATATAAGGAATCTAAAAAAGTTGAACTCATGGAAGTAGAGAGTAGAATGGTGGTTACCAGGGGCTGGCAAGGTGAGGGGCAGTGAGGAAATCTTGGTAAATGAATACAAAATTTCAGTTAGAGAGAAGGAATAAATTCAAGGACTCTAATGTACAACATAGTAACTATAGTTAATAACAATGTATTATACACTTGAAAGTAGATTTTAAGTGTTCTCACCACAAATAAATCATAAGTATGTGAGGCAATGAATATGTTAATTAGCTTGATTTAGCCATTCCACCAGCTATACATATTTCAAAACATCATGCTGTACACTATGAATATATACAATTTTTGTTAATTAAAAAAAAACTTTTTTTTAGATCTTTCATTTTCCTAGACTTTAAGATCAACTAAAGACTTTTTCCTGAAAGCCTATGGGAAAGCCACTGAATAGTGGATCCTCCAATGTCCTAAATTCAGCTGCACTTGTTTCTTTTCTTTTTTTTTTCCTGGATACAGGGTCTCACTTTGTACCCAGGCGGGAGTGCAGTGGCATGATCTCAGCTCACTGCAGCCTCAACTTCCTGGGCTCAAGTGATCCTCTCGCCTCAGCCCCACAAGTAGCTGGGACTACAGGCATGCACCGCCATGCCCGGCTAATTTTTTTTTTTTTTTTTTTTTTTATCTCACCATGTTGCCTAGGCTGATCTTGAACTCCTGAGCTCAAGCAATCCACCTGCCTTGGCGTTCCAAAGTGCTAGGATTACAGGTGTGAGCCACCATGCCCGGCCTGTATTTGTTTCTTTTAAAGAGCTCTATGTTCTTTAAAATAAAAATACAGAAAATGACTTAAAAAAAAAATCACCTCTCAACAATGTTGAGGCAAGACACGCCATCCTGGCCACCCACAGCATAGAGAAAGCCTCCAAGTACTGCTACACCAACACTTGTCCTGCAGGTGCTTGTAGGGGCCACATCACTGCTCCACTGGTTTGTTTTGGGGTCATACCTGAAAAGAACATACCAGGAGGAGAGTTCGTATTACACAAAGGATGCTTGGCTATGTTTACATATTCTAAATCCATGGATTTATACGATATATATTCTTTCCCCTAAGTATGGGCTGATTAATAACAACTAAAACATTTGAAAATCTGGTTTGTGTTTTTATTTTTTGAAATTTATGTATGAATATATTTTCTTTTTAAAAAATCAGAATATTATTGATAAAGCTAAATCCCTCCTTGAGTTCCACCTGAATTCTGGTCTCTTCCCATTTTGATTTGGCATATATCCTTCAAGACTTTTCAGTAAAATATATATAGGTATATATGTATCCACATATGTATTTCTTTATATGCAAGCATGTTTTCTTCACATAAATAATACCACACAGTAGGCACTGCTTTTTCCCTCAACATTTTTTGAAATCTATGCTAATATAGCTCCAGATTTTTCTTTTTAATTATTTTACTAGTATATGTGTTATACATTATTTAATTATATTCCTACTGATATACCCCTTAGGCTGTTTCTGCTATTTTGCAATTAAAAACAATGTTCATCCTTGTACATTTCTCTTTGTGTGAATGGGTGATAGGTAGAATTACTGTAGCAAATAGTATGCTTAATTTTTTTTTTTTTTTTTTTGTGAGATGGAGTCTGGCTCTGTTGCACAGGCTGGGGTACAGTGGCACAATCTTGGCTCACTGCACGCTCCGCCTCCTGGGTTCACGCCATTCTCCTGCCTCAGCCTCCTGAGTAGCTGGGACTACAGGCGCCTGCCACAACATCCGGCTCATTTTTTTGTATTTTTAGTAGAGATGGGGTTTCACCATGTTAGCCAGGATTGTCTTGATCTCCTCACCTCGTGATCCACCCACCTTGGCCTCCCAAAGAGCTGGGATTACAAGTGTAAGCCACCGTGCCCAGCCGAGTATGCTTAATTTTTAAAAATACTATCAAATTGCTCTTTTTGTAGTTATATCTTCTTTTTTCAATTTCATTGATTTCTTTTGTTTGTTGGGTTTTATTGCTTTTTTAGTAATGATTTAAAAGCATGATTCATTTATTTTGTATCTTTCTTATTTCCAAATGCATGTAAGTTATATTAATGTATCTAAGCTAAAATTCATGTAAATTTCCCTCTGGGTACCACCTTAGTTGCATTCTATCCATTTTGATATACATAGGCTAAATTGTTAAAGTATAAACATTTAGCTATTTCTACTCTTATTTCTTTAACCCATCGATTTTTTTTAACTGTGATGTGTTCTTTTTTTTCCCCCCATAAGTTATTGTGGTATTGGGGTACACGTGGTATTTAGTTACATGAGTAAGTTCTTTAGTGGTGATTTATGAGATTTTAGTGCATGCATCAGTATACATGGCACCATATTTGTAATCTTTTATCCCTCAACCCCTCCCACTCTTACCCCCAAGTCCCCAAAGTACATTGTATCATTCTTATGCCTTTGAGTCCTCATAGCTTAGCTCCCACATATCAGTGAGAACATACGATGTTTGGTTTTCCATTCTGAGTTGCGTCGCTTAGAATAACAGTCTCTAATCTCATCCAGGTCACTGCAAATGCTGTTAATTCATTCCTTTTTATGGCTGCATAGTATTCCATCATCTATATACACCACAGTTTCTTTATCCACTCATTGATTGATGGGCATTTGGTTTGCTTCCATGATTTTGCAATTGTGAACTGGGCTGCTAGAAACGTGCGTGTACAAGTATCATTTTTGATTAATGACTTCTTTTCCTCTGGGTAGATACCCAGTAGTGGGATTACTGGATCAAATGGCAGTTCTACTTTTAGTTCTTTAAGGAATCTCTGCACTGTTTTCCATAGTGGCTGTACTAGTTTACATTGCCACCAGCACTGTAGAAGTGTTCCCTGTTCACAGCATCCATGCCAACATCTACTGGTTTTTGATTTTTTTATTATGGCCATCCTTGCAGGAGTAAGGTGGTATCACATTGTGGTTCTCATTTGCATTTCCCTGATCATTGTGATGTTGAGCATTTTTTCATGTTTGTTGGCAATATGTATATCTTCTTTTGAGAACTGTTTATTCATGTCCTAAGCCCACTTTTTGATAGGATTTTTTTTTCTCACCGACTTGAGTTCATTGTAGATTCCAGATATTAGTTGTTTTTCAGATGTATAGATTGCGAAGATTTTCTCACACTCTGTGGGTTGTCTGTTTACTCTGTTGACTGTTCCTTTTGCCATGCAACAGCTCTTCAGTTTAATTAGGTCCCAGCTATTTATCTTTTGTTTTTATTGCATTTGCTTTTGGGTTTCTGGTCATGAAATCCTTGCCTAAGCCAATATCAAGAAGGGTTTTTCCAATGTTATCTTCTAGAATTTTTACAGTTTCAGGTCTTAGGGTTTAAGTCCTTAATCCATCTTGAGTTGATTTTTGTATAATGTGAGAGATGAGGATCCAGTTTCGTTTCCTTATATGTGGCTAGCTAATTATCCCAGCACCATTTGTTGAAAAGAGTGTTCTTGCCCCTCTTTATGTTTTTCTTTTTTTTTTTTTTTTTGAGATGGAGTCTCACTCTGTTGCCCAGGCTGGAGTGCAGTGGCCGGATCTCAGCTCACTGCAAGCTCTGCCTCCCGGGTTCCCGCCATTCTCCTGCCTCAGCCTCCCGAGTAGCTGGGACTACAGGCGCCCGCCACCTCGCCCGGCTAGTTTTTTGTATTTTTTTTTAGTAGAGACGGGGTTTCACCATGTTAGCCAGGATGGTCTCGATCTCCTGACCTCGTGATCCACCCGTCTCGGCCTCCCAAAGTGCTGGGATTACAGGCTTGAGCCACCGCGCCCGGCCTTTTATGTTTTTCTTTGCTTTGTTGAAGATCAGTTGGCTGTTAAGTATTTGGGTTTATTTCTGGGTTCTCTATTCTGTTCCATTGGTCTATGTGCCTATTTTTATACCAGTACCACACTGTTTTGGTGACTATGACTCTATAGTATAGTTTGAAATTAGGTAGTGTGATGCCTCCAGATTTGTTCTTTTTGTTTAGTATTGCTTTGGCTATGTGGGCTCTTTTTTGGTTCCATATGATCTTTATAACGTTTTTTTTTTTTTTTTTAATTCTGCGAAGAATGATGGTGGTATTCTGATGGTGATTGCACTGAATTTATAGATTGCTTTGGCAATATTTTCACAATATTGATTCTACCCATCCATAAGCATGGGATGTATTTCCATTTGTTTGTGGCATCTATGATTTCTTTCTGCACTGTTTTGTAGTTTTTCTTGTAGAAGTCTTTCGACTCCTTTGTTAGGTATATTCCTGAGTATTTTATTTATTTTTTTGCAGCTATTGTAAAAAAAAGTTAAGTTCTTGATTTCATTCTCCGCTTGGTTGCTGTTGGTGTATAGAAGAGCTACTGATTTTTGTACATTAATCTTATATCCGGAAACTTCGCTGAATTATTTTATCAGTTATAGGAGCTTTCTAGAGGAGTCCTTAGGATTTTCATGGTAAACGATCATATCATCAGCAAACAGTGACAATATGATTTCCTCTTTACTGATCTGGATGCCTTTTATTTCTTTCTCTTGTCTGACTGCTCTGGCCAAGACTTCCAGTACTATGTTGAAGAGGAGTGGTGAGAGTGGGCATCCTTGTCTTTTCCCCATGCTCACAGGAAATGCTTTCAACTTTTCCCCACTCAGTATGTTGTCTGTGGGTTTGTTACAGATGGCTTTTATTGCATTAAATTATGTCCCTTGTATGCCAATTTTGTTGAGAGTTTTAATCATAAAGGGATGCTGAGTTTTGTCAAATGCTTTTTTTGCATCTATTGACATGATCATGTGATTTTTGTTTTTAATTCTGTTTATGTGGTGTATCACATTTATTGACTTGCATATGTTAAACCATCCCTGTATCCTTGGCATGAAACACATTTGATCATGGTGGATTATCTTTTTGATATGATGTTGGATTCGGTTAGCTAGTATTCTGTTAAGGATTTTAGCATCTATGCTCATCAAGGATATCAGTCTTTAGTTTTCTTTTTTGGTTATGTCCTTTCCTGGTTTTGGTATTAGGGTGATGCTAGCTTCACAGAATGAATTATGAATTATTAGGGAGGGTTCCTTCTTTCTCTATCTTGTGGAATAGTGTCAAAAGGATTGGTACCAATTCTTCTTTGAATGTCTGGTAGAATTCTGCTGTGAATCCGTCTGCTCCTGGACTTTTTTTTGTTGTAATTTTTAAATTACCACTTCAATCTTGCTGCTTATTATTGGTGTGTTCAGGGTATCTAATTCTTCCTGATTTAAGATAGGAGGGTTGCATTTTTCCAGGAATTTATTCATCTCTCCTAGGTTTTCTAGTTTATATGTGTAAACTTGTTTATAGTAGCCTTGAATGATCTTTGGTATTTCAGTCATGTCAGTTGTTTTTTTTTTTTTTTTTTTAATTTATGTAATAGTATATATACATTCTTTTTATTTATTTATTTATTTTTTTATATTTTATTTTATTTTTTTATTATACTTTAAGTTCTAGGGTACATGTGCATAACGTGCAGGTTACATATGTATACATGTGCCATGTTGGTGTGCTGCACCCATCAACTCGTCAGCACCCATCAATTCATCATTTATATCAGGTATAACTCCCCAATGCAATCCCTCCCCCCTCCCCCCTCCCCATGATAGGCCCCAGTGTGTGATGTTCCCCTTCCCGAGTCCAAGTGAGCTCATTGTTCAGTTCCCACCTATGAGTGAGAACATGCGGTGTTTGGTTTTCTCTTCTTGTGATAATTTGCTAAGAATGATGGTTTCCAGCTGCATCCATGTCTCTACAAAGGACGCAAACTCATCCTTTTTTATGGCTGCATAGTATTCCATGGTGTATATGTGCCACATTTTCTTAATCCAGTCTGTCACAGATGGACATTTGGGTTGATTCCAAGTCTTTGCTATTGTGAATAGTGCCGCAATAAACATACGTGTGCATGTGTCTTTGTAGTAGCATAATTTATAATCCTTTGGGTATATACCCAGTAGTGGGATGGCTGGGTCATATGGTACATCTAGTTCTAGATCCTTGAGGAATCGCCATACTGTTTTCCATAATGGTTGAACTAGTTTACAATCCCACCAACAGTGTAAAAGTGTTCCTATTTCTCCACATCCTCTCCAACACCTGTTGTTTCCTGATTTTTTAATGATTGCCATTCTAACTGGTGTGAGATGGTATCTCATTGTGGTTTTGATTTGCATTTCTCTGATGGCCAGTGATGATGAGCATTTTTTCATGTGTCTGTTGGCTGTATGAATGTCTTCTTTTGAGAAATGTCTGTTCATATCCTTTCCCCACTTTTGGATGGGGTTGTTTGTTTTTTTCTTGTATATTTGTTTGAGTTCTTTGTAGATTCTGGAAATTAGCCCTTTGTCAGATGAGTAGATTGCAAAAATTTTCTCCCATTCTGTAGGTTGCCTGTTCACTCTGATGGTAGTTTCTTTTGCTGTGCAGAAGCTCTTTAGTTTAATGAGATCCCATTTGTCAATTTTGGCTTTTGCTGCCGTTGCTTTTGGTGTTTTAGACATGAAGTCCTTGCCCATGCCTATGTCCTGAATGGTACTACCTAGATTTTCTTCTAGGGTTTTTATGGTATTAGGTCTAACATTTAAGTCTCTAATCCATCTTGAATTAATCTTCGTATAAGGAGTAAGGAAAGGATCCAGTTTCAGCTTTCTACTTATGGCTAGCCAATTTTCCCAGCACCATTTATTAAATAGGGAATCCTTTCCCCATTTCTTGTTTTTCTCAGGTTTGTCAAAGATCAGATGGTTGTAGATGTGTGGCATTATTTCTGAAGGCTCCGTTCTGTTCCATTGGTCTATATCTCTGTTTTGGTACCAGTACCATGCTGTTTTGGTTACTGTAGCCTTGTAGTATAGTTTGAAGTCGGGTAGCGTGACGCCTCCGGCTTTGTCCTTTTGACTTAGGATTGTCTTGGCAATACGGGCTCTTTTTTGGTTCCATATGAACTTTAAAGCAGTTTTTTCCAATTCGGTGAAGAAACTCATTGGTAGCTTGATGGGGATGGCATTGAATCTATAAATAACCTTGGGCAGTATGGCCATTTTCACAATATTGATTCTGCCTATCCATGAGCATGGTATGTTCTTCCATTTGTTTGTGTCCTCTTTGATTTCACTGAGCAGTGGTTTGTAGTTCTCCTTGAAGAGGTCCTTTACATCCCTTGTAAGTTGGATTCCTAGGTATTTTATTCTCTTTGAAGCAATTGTGAATGGAAGTTCATTCCTGATTTGGCTCTCTGCTTGTCTGTTACTGGTGTATAAGAATGCTTGTGATTTTTGCACATTAATTTTGTATCCTGAGACTTTGCTGAAGTTGCTTATCAGCTTAAGAAGATTTTGGGCTGAGACGATGGGGTTTTCTAAATACACAATCATGTCATCTGCAAACAGGGACAATTTGACTTCCTCTTTTCCTAACTGAATACCCTTGATTTCTTTCTCTTGCCTGATTGCCCTAGCCAGAACTTCCAACACTATGTTGAATAGGAGTGGTGAGAGAGGGCATCCCTGTCTTGTGCCAGTTTTCAAAGGGAATTTTTCCAGTTTTTGCCCATTCAGTATGATATTAGCTGTGGGTTTGTCATAAATAGCTCTTATTATTTTGAGGTACGTTCCATCAATACCGAATTTGTTGAGCGTTTTTAGCATGAAGGGCTGTTGAATTTTGTCAAAAGCCTTTTCTGCATCTATTGAGATAATCATGTGGTTCTTGTCTTTGGTTCTGTTGATATGCTGGATTACGTTGATTGATTTGCGAATGTTGAACCAGCCTTGCATCCCAGGGATGAAGCCCACTTGATCATGGTGGATAAGCTTTTTGATGTGCTGCTGAATCCGGTTTGCCAGTATTTTATTGAGGATTTTTGCATCGATGTTCATCAGGGAGATTGGTCTAAAATTCTCTTTTTTTGTTGTGTCTCTGCCAGGCTTTGGTATCAGGATGATGTTGGCCTCATAAAATGAGTTAGGGAGGATTCCCTCTTTTTCTATTGATTGGAATAGTTTCAGAAGGAATGGTACCAGCTCCTCCTTGTACCTCTGGTAGAATTCAGCTGTGAATCCATCTGGTCCTGGGCTTTTTTTGGTGGGTAGGCTATTAATTGTTGCCTCAATTTCAGAGGCTGCTATTGGTCTATTCAGGGATTCAACTTCTTCCTGGTTTAGTCTTGGAAGAGTGTACGTGTCCAGGAAATTATCCATTTCTTCTAGATTTTCTAGTTGATTTGCGTAGAGGTGTTTATAGTATTCTCTGATGGTAGTTTGTATTTCTGTGGGGTCGGTGGTGATATCCCCTTTATCATTTTTTATTGCGTCTGTTTGATTCCTCTCTCTTTTCTTCTTTATTAGCCTTGCTAGCGGTCTGTCAATTTTGTTGATCTTTTCAAAAAACCAACTCCTGGATTCATTGATTTTTTGGAGGGTTTTTTGTGTCTCTATCTCCTTCAGTTCTGCTCTGATCTTAGTTATTTCTTGCCTTCTGCTAGCTTTTGAATGTGTTTGCTCTTGCCTCTCTAGTTCTTTTAATTGTGATGTTAGAGTGTCAATTTTAGATCTTTCCTGCTTTCTCTTGTGGGCACTTAGTGCTATAAATTTCCCTCTACACACTGCTTTAAATGTGTCCCAGAGATTCTGGTATGTTGTATCTTTGTTCTCATTGGATTCAAAGAACATCTTTATTTCTGCTTTCATTTCGTTATGTACCCAGTAGTCATTCAGGAGCAGGTTGTTCAGTTTCCATGTAGTTGAGCGGTTTTGATTGAGTTTCTTAGTCCTGAGTTCTAGTTTGATTGCACTGTGGTCAGAGAGACAGTTTGTTATAATTTCTGTTCTTTTACATTTGCTGAGGAGTGCTTTACTTCCAATTATGTGGTCAATTTTGGAATAAGTGTGATGTGGTGCTGAGAAGAATGTATATTCTGTTGACTTGGGGTGGAGAGTTCTATAGATGTCTATTAGGTCCGCTTGGTGCAGAGATGAGTTCAATTCCTGGATATCCTTGTTAACTTTCTGTCTCGTTGATCTGTCTAATGTTGACAGTGGAGTGTTGAAGTCTCCCATTATTATTGTATGGGAGTCTAAGTCTCTTTGTAAGTCTCTAAGGACTTGCTTTATGAATCTGGGTGCTCCTGTATTAGGTGCATATATATTTAGGATAGTTAGCTCTTCCTGTTGGATTGATCCCTTTACCATTATGTAATGGCCTTCTTTGTCTCTTTTGATCTTTGATGGTTTAAAGTCTGTTTTATCAGAGACTAGGATTGCAACCCCTGCTTTTTTTTGTTCTCCATTTGCTTGGTAGATCTTCCTCCATCCTTTTATTTTGAGCCTATGTATGTCTCTGCATGTGAGATGGGTCTCCTGAAGACAGCAGACTGATGGGTCTTGACTCTTTATCCAGTTTGCCAGTCTGTGTCTTTTTATTGGAGCATTTAGTCCATTGACATTTAAGGTTAATATTGTTATGTGTGAACTTGATCCTGCCATTATGATATTAACTGGTTATTTTGCTCATTAGTTGATGCAGTTTCTTCCTAGGCTCGATGATCTTTACATTTTGGCATGTTGTTGCAATGGCTGGTACCGGTTGTTCC
>NC_045434.1:30350933-30398524 GCF_002776525.5 Piliocolobus tephrosceles | reverse complement strand
TGGCTGGTACCGGTTGTTCCTTTCCATGTTTAGGGCTTCCTTCAGGGTCTCTTGTAAGGCAGGCCTGGTGGTGACAAAATCTCTAAGCATTTGCTTATCTGTAAAGAATTTTATTTCTCCTTCACTTATGAAACTTAGTTTGGCTGGATATGAAATTCTGGGTTTAAAATTCTTTTCTTTAAGAACGTTGAATATTGGCCCCCACTCTCTTCTGGCTTGTAGAGTTTCTGCCGAGAGATCTGCTGTCAGTCTGATGGGCTTCCCTTTGTGGGTAACCCGACCTTTCTCTCTGGCTGCCCTTAAGATTTTTTCCTTCATTTCAACTTTGGTGAATCTGGCAATTATGTGTCTTGGAGTTGCTCTTCTGGAGGAGTATCTTTGTGGCGTTCTCTGTATTTCCTGAATTTGAATGTTGGCCTGCCCTGCTAGGTTGGGGAAGTTCTCCTGGATGATATCCTGTAGAGTGTTTTCCAATTTGGTTCCATTTTCCCCCTCACTTTCAGGCACCCCAATCAGACGTAGATTTGGTCTTTTGACATAATCCCATACTTCTTGCAGGCTTTGTTCATTTCTTTTTCTTCTTTTTTC
The DNA here is from genome assembly GCF_002776525.5 of Piliocolobus tephrosceles. Classification (NCBI taxonomy): domain Eukaryota; kingdom Metazoa; phylum Chordata; class Mammalia; order Primates; family Cercopithecidae; genus Piliocolobus; species Piliocolobus tephrosceles. The sequence continues at coordinate 30,397,936 of NC_045434.1, read as the reverse complement.
TTTTGGTTTCTCTTCTCGCTTCATTTCATTCATTTGATCCTCAATCGCTGATACTCTTTCTTCCAGTTGATCGAGTCGGTTACTGAAGCTTGTGCATTTGTCACGTATTTCTCGTGTCATGGTTTTCATCTCTGTCATTTCGTTTATGACCTTCTCTGCATTAATTAGTCTAGCTGTCAATTCTTCCACTCTTTTTTCAAGATTTTTAGTTTCTTTGCGCTGGGTACGTAATTCCTCCTTTAGCTCTGAGAGGTTTGATGGACTGAAGCCTTCTTCTCTCATCTCATCAAAATCATTCTCTGACCAGCTTTGATCCGTTGCTGGCGATGGGCTGTGCTCCTTTGCAGGAGGAGATGCGCTCTTATTTTTTGAATTTCCAGCTTTTCTGCCCTGCTTTTTCCCCATCTTTGTGGTTTTATCTGTCACTGGTCTTTGATGATGGTGACGTACTGATGGGGTTTTGATATAGGTGTCCTTCCTGTTTGATAGTTTTCCTTCTGACTGTCAGGACCCTCAGCTATAGGTCTGTTGGAGATTGCTTGAGGTCCACTCCAGACACTGTTTGCCTGGGTATCAGCAGCAGAGGTTGCAGAAGACAGAATATTGCTGAACAGCGAGTGCACCTGTCTGATTCTTGCTTTGGAAGCTTCCTCTCAGGGGTGTACTCCACCCTGTGAGGTGTGGGGTGTCAGACTGCCCCTAGTTGGGGATGTCTCCCAGTTAGGCTACTCAGGGTTCAGTGACCCACTTGAGCAGGCAGACTGCCCCTTCTCAGATCTCAACCTCTGTGTTGGGAGATCCACTGCTCTCTTCAAAGCTGTCAGACAGAGTCGTTCGCGTTTCACAGGCTTCTGCTTCTTTAGCTGAGCCCTGTCCCCAGAGGCGCAGTCTACAGAGACAGGCAGGTTTCCTTGAGCTGCTGTGAGCTCCACCCAGTTCGAGCTTCCCAGCGGCTTTATTTACCTACTTAAGCCTCAGCGATGGCGGGCGCCCCTCCCCCAGCCTCGCTGCTGCCTTGCGGTTAGATTGACGCAGACTGCTGTGTTAGCAAGGAGAGAGGCTCCGTGGGCGTGGGACCCTCCCAGCCAGGTGTGGGATATAATCTCCGGTGTGCCCGGTGTTACAGCGCAGTATTGGGGTGGGAGTTACCCGATTTTCCAGGTGTTGTGTGTCTCAGTTCCCCTGGCTAGGAAAAGGGACTCCCTTCCCCCTCGTGCTTCCCAGGTGAGGCGATGCCTCGCCCTGCTTCAGCTCTCGCTGGTCTGGCTGCAGCAGCTGACCAGCACCGATTGTCCAGCACTCCCGAGTGAGATGACCCCAGTACCTCAGTTGAAAATGCAGAAATCGCCAGTCTTCTGTGTCGCTCGCGCTGGGAGATGGAGACTGAAGCTGTTCCTATTCGGCCATCTTCCATGTCAGTTGTAATAGCTCCTGTTTCGTTTTCTAGTAAGGTTATTTAGATTTTCTCTTCTTTTCTTGGTTAATCTTGCCAATGGTCTATCAATTTTATTTATCTTTTCAAATAACTAGCTTTTTGCTTCATTTATCTTTTGTATTTTTTGTTTGTTTGTTTCAATTTCATGTAGTTCTGCTCTGATCTCGGTTATTTCCTTTGATTTTGGTTTGTTCTTGTTTCCCTAGTTCCTTGAGGTGTGACCTTAGATTGTCTTTGCTCTTTCAGACTTCTTGATGATGTAGGCATTTAGGGCTATGAACTTTCCTCTTAGCACCGCCTTTGTGGTGTATCCCAGAGGTTTTGATAGGTTGTGTCATTATTGTCATTAAGTTCGAAGAATTTTTAAATTTCCATCTTGATTTCATTTTTGACTCAATGCTCATTCAGGAGTAGGTTATTTAATTTCCATGTATTTGCATGGTTTTGAAGGTTCCTTTTGGAGTTGACTTCCAGTTTTATTCCACTGTGGTCTGAGTGCTTGATATAATTTCAATTTTCTTAAGTTTACTGAGGCTCATTTTATGGCCTATCTTGGAGAAAGTTCCATGAGCTGTTGAATAGAATGTGTATCCTGTGGTTTTTGGATGAAATGTTCTGTATATATCTGTTAAATCCATTTTTTCCAAGATATAGTTTAAATTCATTGTTTCTTTGTTGAATTTCTGTCTTGATGACCTGTGTAGTGCTGTCAGTGGAGTACTGAAGTCTCCCACTATTGTTGTGTTGCTGTCTATCTCATTTCTTGGGTCTATTAGTAATTGTTTTATAAGTTTAGGAGCTCGTTAGGTGCATATATGTTTAGGACTATGATATTTTCCTCTTGGACAAGGCCTTTTACCATTATATACTGTCCCTCTTTGTCTCTTTTAACCACTGTTGCTTTAAAGTTTGTTTTGTCTGATATAAGAACAGCTACCCCTGCTCGCTTTTGGTGTCTATTTGAATGAAATGTCTTTTTCCACTGTTTTAAGTTTATGTGCGTTCTTATGTGTTAGGCGAGTCTCCTGAAGGCAGCAGATGGTTGGTGAGTTCTTATCCATTCTGCGGTTCTGTACCTTTTAAGTGGAGCATTTAGGTCATTTACATTCAATGTTAGGATTGAAATGTGAGGTACCGTTACTTTCATTGTGCTCCTTGTTGCCTGTGTACTTTGGTTTTGTTTTTTGTTTTTGCTTTTTAACTTGTATTTTTTGCTTTATGGGTTTTGTGTGATTTTTTTTTTTTTTTTTTTTTTTGAGAGGGAGTCTCGCTCTGTTGCCCAGGCTGGAGTGCAGTGGCTGGATCTCAGCTCACTGCAAGCTCCGCCTCCCGGGTTTATGCCATTCTCCTGCCTCAGCCTCCCGAGTAGCTGGGACTACAGGTGCCCGCCACCTCGCCCGGCTAGTTTTTTGTATTTTTTAGTAGAGACAGGGTTTCACCATGTTAGCCAGGATGGTCTCGATCTCCTGACCTTGTGATCCACCCGTCTCGGCCTCCCAAAGTGCTGGGATTACAGGCTTGAGCCACCGCGCCCGGCCGGTTCTGTGTGATTTATGCTTTAAAGAGGTTCTGTTTTGATGTGTTTCTAGGATTTGTTTCAAGATTTAGAGCTCCTTTTAGAAGTTCTTGTAGTGGTGATTTGGTAATGGCAAATTATCTCAGCATTTGTTTGTCTGAAAATGGCTTATCTTTCCTTCATATATAATGCTTAGTTTTACTGGATACAAAATTCTTGGCTGATAATTGTTTTGTTTGAGGAGGATGAAAATAAGTCCCCAATCCCTTCTAGCTTGCAGGGTTTCCGCTGAGAAATCTGCTGTTAATGATAGGTTTTCCTTTATAAGTTACCCAGTGTTTCTGTCTCACAGCTCTTGATTCTTTCCTTCATCTTGAGTTTGGATAACCTGGTGACAGTGTGCCTAAGGAAAGATCTTTTTGTGATGAATTTCACAGGTGTCTTTGTGCTTCCTATATTTGGATGTTTAGGTCTCCCACAAGGCTGGGGAAATTTTCCTTGATTACTCCCCCCGAGTATGTTTGCCAGGCTTTTAGAATTCTCTTCTTCCTTGGGTATACTGGTTATTCTTATTTTGGTTGTTTAACAAAATCCCAGACTTTTTGGAGGCTTGTTCATATTTTCTTATTCTTTTTTCTTTGTCTTTGTAGGATTGGGTTAATTCAAAGACCTTGTCTTTGAGCGCTGAATTTCTTTCTTCTACTTGTTCAATTCTATTACTGAGACTTTCCAGAACATTTCGCATTTCTAAAAGTGTATCCAAAGTTTCCTGAATTTTTGTTTTCTCATTAAGCTATCTATTTCCTTGAGTGTTTCTCCCTTCACTTCTTGTATCATTTTTGGATTTCCTTGCATTGGGCTTCACCCTTCTCTGGTCCCTCCCTGATTAGCTTAATAACTGACCTCCTGAATTCTTTTTCAGGTAAATCAGGGAATCTTCTTGATTTGGATCCATTGCTGGTGAATTAGTATGATTTTTTTGGGGGTGTTGAAGAGCCTTGTTTTGTCATGTTACCAGGGTTGGTTTTCTGGTGCCTTCTCATTTGGGTAGGCTCTGTCAGAGGGAAGGTCTAGGGATGAAGGCTGTTGTTCAGATTCTTTTGTTCCACAAAGTGTTCCCCTGATATAGTATTCTCCCCCTTTTCCTATGGATATGGCTTCCTGTGAGCCAAATTGCAGTGATTGTTGTCTCTCTTCTGGGTCTAGCCACCCAGTGAGTCTACTCGGCTCTGGGCTGGTAGTAGGGGATGTCTGCAGAGTCCTGTGATGTGAACCGTCTATGGGTCTCTCAGCTGTGGATACCAGTGCCTATTCTGGTGGAGGGTGCAGTGGACTCTGTGAGGATCCTTAGTTTTGGTGGTTTATTGCTTTATTTTTGTGTTGGTTGGCCTCCTGCCAGGAGATGGTGCTTTCCAGAAAGCATCAGCTGTAGTAATATGGAGAGGAACTATGGTAGGTGGGGTCCTAGAACTCCCAAGATTATATGCCCTTTGTCTTCCACTACCAGGGTGGACAGGGAAGCACCATCAGGTGGGGGCGGGATTAGGCATGTCTGAGCTCAGACTCTTCTTGGGCAGGTCTTGCTGTGACTGCTGTTGGGGATGGGGGAAGAGATTCCCAGGTCACTTGAGTTGTGTAGCTAGGAAGATTATGACTGCCTCTGCTGAGTCATGCAGGTTGTCAGGAAAGTGGGGGAAAGCTGGTAGTCACAGGCCTCACTCAGCTCCCACACAGACTGAAGGGCCGGTCTCACTCCCACCGTACCTGCCTCACAACTCGGAGTCTGTTTCCAGCCCACGGGCCACAGGGTTGAAAACTTGCCTGAGGCTATCCGCCTCCCAGCTGCAAGAGAAAAGGGCTTTAGTTCTCTCCCTGCCAGTGAAGTCTGCAGGCAGGATTTGCACCCTCCCTTGCATTCTGGTCAGGAGGCTTCTCCCCCTGTTCAAATTGTTACAAAGGTCAGCTAGAGAATTCCTTCTCCCTGGGGAGTTTTATCCCCTGCTCCTCTGGCTACCCTCCTGATGGATCCCAGTGGTGCCAGGCCTGCTTGGCCACCATTTGGACCCAGCGAACTCCCAGGGCCTTTCTGCTGCTTCCTCTACCCCTGTATTTCGCTTGGCTCTCTAACTTGACTCAGCTCCAGGTAAAGTGGGAAATTTCTCCTGTGAACAGACCTTCAGCTTCTCCAGTGCGGGGGTGTGTTTGGAAGAGGAGGGCCTCCCTTTCCCACTTCTGCAGTTGGGGCACTCACAGTATGTGGGGTTTCTCCCAGGTCCTGAAGGAGCAGTCTGCTTTCTTCAGAGGGTCTGTGGGTCCTCTTGATATTGCTGATTTTTTCTTGCAGTCAATCTGGAGCTAAAATTTACAGTCAAGCCTCTGCATGCTGCCTGGTCTGGAGCTTCAATCTAGTCCTGCCTCCCGTCCACCATGATCCCTTCTGCAATGCCATCAATTTATTTTTCCCTTCTGTGATGTCATCAATTTAAGTGTGTGTGTTGTTTTATTTTATTTTATTTTATTTTATTTTTTGAGAGAGTCTTGCTTTGTCACCCAGACTAGAGTGCAATGGCGCAATCTCATCTCATGGCAACCTTTACTTCCCAGGCTCAAGCGGGCCCCATGCCTCAGTCTCCTGAGTAGCTGGGACTACAGGTGTGCACCACTACAACTGGTAATTTTTTTGTATTTTTTGTAGAGATGAGGTTTCTCCATGTTGCAGTTGTTTTACTTCTATGGGACTGATCCCTCTACTTTTAAAGATTTTTTTCCCCAGCTGCACAATCTATACCTTTAAAACTGCAGTGTTTCATAGATGTGTTATGGAAATTCAGAGTCACTGTTAATCAACACAACTTCTTGAGAGCAAAAAGCTATGGAAACATCAGTTACTATAGATTCCCAATGTGCCTAGTAACTACGATAGATATTATAGTGAAATACATTTCAACACATACAGTACAATGTGATGGATATGTACAAACATGTTCAAAATACTTATGAAAGGCAAAGGAACAAGTAGTAACTAACTCATCTATATGGTATCATAGAAAGTTGTATGTAATAAGTAACATTTGTGCCTTGAAGGACATGTTAAGTCTTTTTTTTTTTTTGAGAAGGAGTCTCGCTCTTTTGCCCAGGCTGGAATGCAGTGGTGCGATCTCAGCTCACTGCAAGCTCTGCCTCCCGGGTTCTGGCCATTCTCCTGCCTCAGCCTCCTGAGTAGCTGGGATTACAGGCGTGAGCCACCGTGCCCAGCCAAAGGAAATGTAAGTCTTAAAATGGCAAAAGTATCCCAGGGAAAAAAGAACAGCATGCATATATGTAAGGAGAGAGGTATGAAGGAAGACAACATGTCCAAGGAACTGCAGGCAATTTGATGTGTCTGCAGTAGCATGCTTAGGGAGGGGTAGTATGTCATGGGAGACAGACTAGAGAAACAGGTGGAGACCAAATCATAAAGAATTTGTGTATCATACTAACTTGTTTAGGTTGCCAACTAATGCCACAGATGCAATACTAAAGCATTAAGTCACATTTGATTCCTAATTAACATCTCAAATAAAACTATATGAATAGTAGAGAGAAAATTACAGATTGACCTTACTCACCTTTCAACACTGTTCAAATAAGAGGATCCATCATGACCTCCTACTGCATATAACAGATCATCAAGAACACTGACCCCAACTCCACATCTCCTTTTGCTCATTGAAGCCACCATTCTCCATTCATTGGTCTGTGGATCATATCGTTCAACACTGGAAATGGCATCTCCACTGCACCAACCACCAACTGGGGAAGTAACAGAAATGGTCAAGAGAATCCTATCCCGAAGCATAGAATGTAACACTCACTACGAACTTCACTGTGACCTAATGCTTAGACTCACCAAATGTCTCTAGCAGTAGGCCAAAATGCAAGTTATGACTTTAACTCATTCCCCTGGGATTGTTATAATCTTTAATTAATTATGTAAATAAGTTAGTATTATATCTATTTTACAAAGGAGGGCAATGATACCAATTCAAATAGGATTATGACATAATATATATATATGGATAGAATGGAGAAATTATAGATGGATATGCATAGAATGGAGAAATAAATTATAATTGTTTAATATGTTTTTCACAATTCCATGTAATTATGAGATGAGCTGCACATTGATATATAAATTAATGCATGTGACTCATTTCAACAAAACATCTACTGCACGACATTTTTATTTTTTATTTTTTGAGACAGGATCTTGTTCTGTTCCCCAGGCTGGAGTACAGTGGTACAATCACAGCTCACTGCAGCCTTGACCTCCTAGGCTCAAGCCATCCTCCTGTCTCAGCCTCCCAAGTAGCTGGGACTACAGGCATGTACTACCACATTCAGCTAATTGTTTTTCTTATGTTTTTGTAAAGATAGGGCCTCCCTATATTGCCCAGGCTGGTCTCAAATGCCTGGCCTCCCAAAATGCTGGGATTATAGGCATGAGCCACTGTGCCCAGCCAACATTTTTGGATTTATATAAAAATAGATATTACAGGTGTTGAATGAGAAAAAAAAAATAGAGCACTCTTTTGGAGTATATCAGTGTTGAATCATGGGTTAAGAGTCAGGCTACATGCTGACTTGTTATTTGTTTCTTATGACAGTAAATATCACAATTGTCCAAAGGATTATTCAAATGACAATTTCTCACATGGGAAAATATTCAATTTACTAACAGTATAAGATCCAAACCTGCAAAGAGTACTTCCCCACATCGGATAGGTTTCCGTGGTCTCGTCCTTGGTCCTTGCATTAGTGGTCGTTCTTGTGGCAACAGGAGGTAGTTTTTAGCCTCATCTACCAAGTCTCTGTAGAAAAAATTCTCCCTTTATTCCAAATATCTAAATTACATTGTTACTTAAGTCCCAATGTAGTTTAGGAATATATAGGTTGGCAAAGGGAAGCAAGCATAAATCAAACCAAATCATGAATGCCAGCCAATATTAAAATTGGCACAAACATGAAAGCAATAATGCCAGTCAAACTGAGTTGTGAATTGTTATTTCCATCATGACTCATATCTCACTGCAAATTTAGCCTAAAGCTCAACATGCTTACAGCCAACGATAACTTAAAGAAAAGTAAAAATCACAATTTGATTACCACACTGCAGAGTTACTACGAGTTACTACTTTTTAATAAATTTTATTAGATTCTGCAAGATATTAGCAAGGTAGCACATCGGCCAGGGCAAGAGTTACTTGCTAAATTGGTTAAAGTAATAAAATTGGGTCAAAAATCAGATTGCTAAAAAGAAACACTGTACTGTCACAAATTCGCTATCTGGTAACATATGAATGGTTTACTCTCAACAAGTCTACTGAGACAAATTTCCTGTCTTGTTAAGATACTTTAAGAGAAGAATCTAGTAATTACACTTGTAATTACTTTGCCATGGCTCACACCTCTAATCCTGACACTTTGGGAGGCTGGGGGCGGGTGGATCACGAGGTCAAGAGATTGAGACCATCCTGGCCAATATGGTGAAACCCTGTCTCTACTAAAAATACAAAAAGTAGCCAGGCATGGTAGCGCACACCTGCAGTCCCAGCTACTCGGGAGGCTGAGGCAGGAGAATAGCTTGATCCTGGGAGGCGGAGGTTGCAGTGAGCCGAGATTGTGCCACTGCCCTCCAGCCTGGCAACGGAGCGAGACTCCGTCTCAAAAAAAAAAAAAAAAAAGACAAAGACTTTGACCTCCTAATAGTTTGTTAGGTCATTTGAGGGTTCCTAGAAATAATACTATAGAGTTATAATATTGAGCAAACCAACACAAGATTAATGGTAGTAACAACACTTACAGCTATATGCTAGTCCCGGTTTTAAGTGCTTAATATATATAAACTCATTTAATCTTCACAACAGCCTCATGGAATAGGCACTATTATCATCCTCACTTTATAGAGGAAGAAACTGCAGCACAAAGAAGTTAGGATATCAGGAAGGGTCTTCTTTTAAATGTGACTTCATAAGTACCTTTACTTGCTGCATCAGAATCAGTACAATCTAATTTACGTGTAATGGAGGAGGGCATCTATGTATTATTTCTTCAGATTTCAGCATGTATAATGTATATGATTTACCTTTTTGCTACTGCAAATATTTAGGGAGAATTAATTACCATTTGTCTGTGTTTTAAATGTAAAAGACAAATACCTAGTTTAACTCTAGTCCACGGTAAAGGGAAAAACAATGATTAATATAAAAAAGATACAATAAAATAAAATAGAAACATCTAAAATCCCCTCCAGCCTCTCCTGTTAAAAGAACAGGTTTTAGTTTATAGAAGAAATGCAAGTTGAATCTACATGTCCTACCACCATTCTAAAATCAGGGATCATTCTAAATGTCTTTAATCACCAAGGGAGGTCCAAAGGTCAGTGTAGTTTAAAAAGTTCTGAGTATGGATTTTCTCTTTCACTTTTATATTTGGGACATGCTGGGAAAAATGGTTAAAAATCGCAGAAGATTTCAGATTTGAACCTAAATCTTAAAGTCTGTCAAATTGGGAATGTAATTGATTACATTTTGTATATACTTTAGAGACAGCCTAGTAAAACAGGTTGCTTTTTTTTCCCCCTTTGTAAAAGTAGTTGGAGTTTCTTTTGTCAAAAAAATTCTGGAAACTGCTTCACCTAGTTCTAGTGAAAATCTTTTTACAGCTATTTTAGAAGGTGGCAGATCTTTAACTCTGTCCACAATTTAGAAAGCAAGGCTGATTCTATTCCCCAACCAGCCATATGTGATGGAAGGAAAAAATGTTCACTGACAGAGTCAACAGCATTATTCAATTATCTTAAGGAAAAAAAAAATATTAGCAGAGAATTGACTATTCAAATTCAAGCCTGCATTAGAATCTTGGAAATCTACCTCTTTATTGCCACTTCTACACCAATAAGCACCACACATTAAAAACTAATGGAATGGAACACTGGAAGTTTAGTTCTCTCTTCTTCCTTTTCCTCCTCTTGACCCTAGCCCAGAAGAAAATCTTGTTAAATTAATGCCCTGGTTTCAGCTCTACAAAATACAACATTTAGGAAGCAATATAAATAAAGAAATTAGGAAGAAATAGGAATGCTTAGTTGTTGATTTTTCCCATCCAGGGTCACTCATACCTGCATTCTTCATCACTTTTGATGAGGGGATCAGAGCCTACTGTGCCCACGAGGAACTTGGGACTAAGCAAAGGCAAACGAACATGCTGCAGCACCTATGAGAAAATAAACACCATTATTTTAATTAATTAATTTTGAGATAGGTCTTACTTTGTTGCCCAGGCTGGAGTGCAGTGGCGTGATCATGGGTCACTGCAGCCTCAACCTCCTGGGCTCAAGTGATCTGCCTACCTCAGCCTCCAGAGTAGCTGCAACTACAGGTACATGCCACCATGCCCAGTGAATTTTTGTATTTTTTTTTTTTTTTGTAGAAACGGGGAATCACCATGCTGCCCAGGCTGGTCTCAAACACCTGAGCTCAAGCAATCTGCCTGCCTTATCTTCCCAGTGCTGCGATTATGGGCTTGGACCACTGCACCCAACCAATAAACACTATTAAAGGCATGAGCTCTCATCTATAAGATATTTAAGAGAATACATGACCCATGGTACCCTACTATGCTTCCAATTGTTTTGGGATCTCACTGAATACCATAAATAAGGAAGGCGGGAAGGCGTAACTACTAAAAATGTTCAGCAATACATTATAAGCTGGACTCAAATTAATTCACAATCCAGAAGAATATCTTGTTGAATTGCTAAAGACTATAATCACAGTAACGAGAATGGGTCTAAAGTGAACTACTGATCGCTCAGTGATGACTGATGCATCATCTCTTTGCTCTTGAAAGTGTGCTAGTATTTCCAAGTTATATTGAAGGAAAACTGTGGTAGGATTTCCAAGCTATAGAAAAGAAGCATCCTTGCTTTCTTTTGTTCATTTTATACAATTTAAGTTTTGAATTGTGCTATCATTCAAAAGTAGAATTGATCCAAAATATGGGGAAAGCAAAGGAGCAAAAAGCCCACATTAATAAGCAACCAAAATGCTTCTAAATACTTATTTCCTTGATTATTTGGAAACAGATGGACTTTCTTACAGACAAATGTGGAGTGATAACTGTTTTATGTTTGCATGACAAATACATATTATCTCATCTAGTACTAAGCAGTATCTTTTTTTTTTTTTTGATCGCTCTGTCGCCAGGCTGGAGTGCAGTGGTGCAATCTCGGCTCACTGCAATCTCCGCCTCCTGGGTTCAAGTGATTCTCCTGCCTCAGGCTCCCAAGTAGCTGGGACTACAGGTGCCCACCACCACGCCCAGCTAATTTTTGTATTTTTAGTAGAGACGGGGTTTCACCATGTTGGCCAGGATGGTCTCGATCTCTTGACCTTGTGATCCACCCACGTCGGCCTCCCAAAGTGATGGGATTACAGGCATAAGCCACCGCGCCTGGCCAGTAGTTTCTTAGAGAAGCATTTTTATCATTACCTGGGGTAACTGAGGACGTCTTTCCTGAATACTGTATTTGACCCAGGCCATCACTGCATTGAACACTTGTTCTTCACTGCGAACGTTTAGTTCATCACTGGATATTATATCAATGAGTTGATTGGCTGGAAGCAACATGAACTCTTCACTCTCCATTACCTGTTCAAAGTTAGGTAAGAAGAAAAAAAAATCCTGTGATCACATTTATTGTCTCAATGTTTTTCTTCAGGGTTATGGGACAAAGCTGTATTCCACAATGCACTGAAGTTTAAAACGATACCAGAGGAAAAGAAAAACTTATAAAGAGAACAAAGGAAGGTACAGAAGACACCATTAAAGTTTAGTAAAAATAATCATTTGTGATTCAAGCAAATTAGGAAAAATGGCTTAAAAAAATAAATGATCAAAATAAAAATTTATATTCAAAATAAGCCAAATTAACTATACCAAACTATAACTCCAGATATATGAGGCATATAAAAACTCAGGAAAAGCTTTCAGAAGAAGATTAGTTGCTGAATAGGCAGTGTCTAGGGCAGAAAAACCAAGGGGTCAGTTTAAAAAAAGAATAAGAATGTCAGCAGTTCTGTAAACAAGAATGAATATAATGAGGAGAGTATTAGACCAGTGAAAAAACTCTGAGGACCAAACTCTCTAATATGTATGCTAGTGAGAATCTACAAACACCAATAATTTGTCTTCACCTAAGGCTAGGCAACTGTCAGAATGGAGGCAAAACGGCAACAAGGATATTACCTTGTTGAGAAGGCCAGCCACCTGTTCCAAGGCCTTGTAATTCCATTCATCAGGACGTAGAGTAAAAGGGACAGGGTGCAAAGCAGAGGAAAGAAACAGTCACTGCTACCCTTCATACCCTTCACGTGGTTTGTTATATTATTACTCAGGAGACTATACTACATGTGATGTCTATTAGTGCAGTCAGTACCTCTAATGAAGTTGATGGATTCTCTTGGGACAGGGTTATATTCACACCATCAAAAAGTCAGAATATTTAGCAGAATATGCAATAGGCCACAAAAATACTTTAAATATTTTATTAAGAATGTTTTGCTTAGCCAAGTGTGGTGGTTCATGCCTGCAATCCAAACAATTTGGGAGGCTGAGGCAGGAGAACTATTTGAGCTCAGGAATTCGAGACCAGCCTGGGCAACATAGTGAGACCTCATTTCTACAAAAATAAAAAATAAAAAAATTAGCTAAGGATCGGTGTGGTGGCTCATGCCTGTAACCCCAGCACTTTGGGAGGCTGAGGCGGGTGGATCACTTGAGGTCAGGAGTTTGAGACCAGCCTGGCCAACACGGTGAAACCCTGAGGCAGGAGAATCACTTGAACGCGGGAGAGGGAGGTTGCAGTAAGCCAAGATTGTGCCATTTCACTCCAGCCTGGGCAACAGAGTGAGGCTCCGTTTCAAAAAAAAAAAAAAAAAATTAGCTGGACATGGTGGTGCGTGCCTATAGTCCCTTCTATTCCAGAGGCTGAAGTGAATGGATCACTTGGGCCCAGGAGGTCAAGGCTGCAGTAAGCCGTAGTTGTACCAGCCAGCATCACAGCATTCTGGCCTGAGAGATAGGTGAGGCCCTATCACCAAAAAAAAAAAAAAAAAAAAATCTCGAGTGCATTAGGAAAAAAAATGCAAATCTTAAAATAAAACAGTAAAGGGCCATAAAGCTTGTTATATTTATAGCAGAAATAATAACAAGCACTTCAATTTTTATGGCATAAGTCTTCAAACGATCTGAGTGAGAGACTTTCTGAGGTTCAGGAAATTAAATAGTAACCTTTAAATTTTAGCTGAGGTTGCTTACGTAATTTAGTAATTAGAATAGTTGCATTTTTTATCTGTGGTAGGGCTGCTTAGTTTGGCGAACAAAAATACAAGACATACTTATACTATAAATTACTTGTTTATCTGGAATTTAAATGTAATTGGGTGCCCTGTATTTTCTCTGTTAACCTTGTGTTGAGGGACTACAAACTCCAGGGCTAAATTTGGGGCCTAGCTCTAGTAAGTGTGTTGGTCTTCACAGCATGCAAAACTTTAGTCATGGCTGCATCTTGCTTTCCTCTTCCTTTTCTCTCTAATTTCTTCACTTAAGCATGGTATTGTGTATCTTTGTGAAGTGCCTAAACATTTCTTTTTATATTTAATCAGAGTATAAACCAAATGTTACAAAAATATCAATGATCACCAAGTTTGAAGTTTATGAATAATCTACTAAGGTGTTAACCCCCCCTTTTTTTTTTTTTTTTTTTTTTGAGAGGGAGTCTCCCTCTGTCGCCCAGGCTGGAGTGCAGTGGCCAGATCTCAGCTCACTGCAAGCTCCGCCTCCCGGGTTCACGCCATTCTCCTGCCTCAGCCTCCCGAGTAGCTGGAACTACAGGCCTACAGGCACCCCCCACCACGCCCGGCTAGCTTTTTTGTATTTTTTAGTAGAGACGGGGTTTCACCATGTTAGCCAGGATGGTCTCGATCTCCTGACCTCGTGATCCACCTGTCTCGGTCTCCCAAAGTGCTGGGATTACAGGCGTGAGCCACTGCGCCCGGCCGGTGTTAACTCATTTAATGGAAACGCAAGATGACAGGAAGATTTTAAAATTTGTGTGAGAAAATATTTGGCACTAAGAGTAGAGAGTAAACATAATACTTTTGATAGACATGCCTGGCTAAAATGTCACCTCTCTTTTTCCCACAACCAGTAAAAGGATATTAATGAACTAGTACTAAAGTCTATCCTTTAATCAAATAACCAAGTTAAGAAAATAATGCTTCACAATATCTACTCTTAAATAAGAGTTTAGAGGAGATCTGAACTGTAAGCTCCACACTGTTATGGTAATCAGCTTACTTTTAGTTTCTTCAGATGAATGTAGATGCTATTTGAAGAATGAATAAAGCTGAAAACAAGCATGAATGAATAAGCAAAGTCATCTGGAATTGTTCTAACAAACATATGGTGAACTTAGTTGTTGAGTTTAAAGACAATTTAAAAATGTATTATGAGCAGAGTAACACTATATGAATTAAGCTAGGTCTAATGAAGTAGGAGAAAATTAAATACAGATTTGATTAAGTTCAAAAATAATTTAAATGAGTCACAAATGTTAAGCTCCAAATGACTTTTTTTGCACTTACATGGAGCCATGCTAGTCCAATAAACAAGGGTAAGATTTCCTCACTGGGATTTCAATATGGTATGTATCAGGTTCACTTCAGAGGCAGGATTAGAACTAAAAGGGATTTCAGAACTTTCTCTACTCTCAAGAATATTCTTCAGATATTTGTGAATACCTTAGGTCTAAAACACAACTTAGAGCAGGACATTAAAAAAAAAAAAAACTTTAAGTGTACAGCTCGATGAGTTCTGATAAATTATATACTCATGTAAACAAGACCACAATCAAGATACAGAACATTACCATAACCCAAAAACGTTCTGAAGCAGAGAATTCTTAATGTGGGGTCCAAAGCCTTTAGCATATTGTTTTGGAGCTCCTCAGTGATGGCAAATCTTTATTTTTGGAAAGTGGATTTGTATTTGAAAACAGTGGGAAGAAATGAAGAGACAAGTCTATTATGAAGGCATCTAAAGAAGTTAGATTATTTTCAATGAAAAATTAAATGTGACTATAAAATAATGATTCTATCAACATTAATTAATAATATAAACCCCATTTAAGTCATAGAATTTCCCCTTTTATACTTTCCTGGAACTAATTTACTAATAGTTTGTTAAGAATTTTTGTATCTAAGATCATGAGAAATACTGATCTGTAGTTTTAGTGTCTGTGGTTTCAATCAGGGCAATTCTGGCCTTATAAAATGAGTTGGTAACTTCATTCTCCTTTTCTGAAAGACTTTGCATAGGATTAGTGTTATTTCTTCTTTACATGTTTGATAAATTCACCATCTGGGACTGGCATTTTCTTTGTGAGAAGGTTCTTAAATTATTAATTCAATTTATTTCATAGATATAGGGTTATTCTGTTTTTCTGTTTCTTCTTAAGTTAGTTTTTGTAAATTGTGTTTTCTTCAGAGAATTTGCCTATTTCATCTCAGTGAATTTATAGGTAAAATGTTGTTCATAATATTTCCTTATCATCCTTCTTATGTATAAACGATTTGTAGTGATATCTTCTCTTTCATTCCTATTACTGGTAACTTGTGTCTTCTTTCCTTCTTTTCTTAATCAGTATGGAGATGGAGGTTCATCATTTTTTTTTTAAAGAGCTCTTGGTTTTTATTCTAATTTTTATTATTTTCTTCCTTCTACTGTGGGTTTAATTTGCTCTTCTTTTTCTAGTTTGTAAAAGTAACCAGTGCAACAAAAATACAAACTTTCCTATATACCAAAAGAAATTAAAATAAAAAGCAAAGAAGATTCCACATAGAAAAAGAAATACAGTAAATATAACTGAATCAGCTATTATTGATAAAAATATGACAGAGTTGAAAACAAATATATCAGTCAGAGCAATCAATGCAAATGGGTTTAAACTGCCTATTTAAAGAAAAAGATTTCAAATCCGCTCATAAAGCAAAACTCAGTTCCACACTAATTCAAGAAAAATACTTAAAACATCTTAATTTGAACAGGCTAAAAGTAATGGGAAGGACAAATACCAGTCAAATGGAAACAATAAGAAAATGAGTTGAAATCCAGATTATCAGACAAACTAGAACTTAGACAACAAATGAATTAAATCTGACAAGAGGAACACTTTACAAAGCTCAAAGTCACAATTTATAATCAAGACATAAAGTTATGATTATGCATAAGGCAACACAGTAACTACCTATAGATGATATAAAGAGAAATAGACACACTAATAATAAGAGACTTTAACACACAGGTCCAAGGACAAAAAAGGAATATAGAAGAGCTAAGCAACATAATCAATAAGGTAGATCTTATGCATACACATCCAATACTATATTATGAGAATAGAAACTAGAAAATACACATTTTTCTCAAGTACACATGAAATAGAAAAATTGATCATATATTAGGTTACCAAGAAAGCAAATTTCATAGAGTAGAATTATTACACTTATCAAAGTGCACTAAAACTAGCAATTAAAAATGAAATTAAAAAAACACAAAAAACCTTTCCATCTAGAAGTTGGAAAAATTTATTAATAGTTTTTGAGTTAAAGAGAAATATAAACAGAATTTCCATAAAACAATGATAATGAAGCACTAAAGACCAGAATCAATTAAATATATTCAAAACAGTGATCCGAGAAGAATAGCTTTAAATACTTACAGTAGTTACTATGAAAGAATGAAAATAAATTAAATTAATTCTCAACTCAAACAGCTAGAAAAAGAATAAGTGAAAATAAGGTACAAGAAAGAAGATAATAAAGGTAAAAGCAGAATGAAATAATCAAGCAAAAAGGTAGTAGATCTAATTAATAAGTAAAAAATCCTCTGTTTGAAAAAAAGTTAAAACGGATTACTAGTTAACTTGTACAAGGAAAGAAACATTGAAAACACACATACAAAATCAAAGTATTAAGGGTAAATAACCACTGATACAGAAATTTAAAAATTAAAGAGATTACTTTGTATACCTCTATATAGATAAATTTGAAAACCTAGATGAAATTGGTAATTTTCTAGGGAAATACAGTTTACCCAAACTGATCTCTGTAAAGAAAGAAAATTTCATAGAAGAAATAGAAAAACTTATCAATAAATTACTTTACAGAAAAGCACGAAACCTAGATGATTTCAGAGGGAAATTCTATCAAACTTTTACAGACCATAGTCTCCATAGTATATTTATTGTTTCAGAGCACAGAACACGAAGAAAACTTCCAACTCATTTTCATGAAGTATAACATTTATACTTAACTTGACAAACACAGTACAAGGAAATTAAAGATTAATATCGTTTATGAATATTAATGTAAAAATACTAAATATTAGTCAGTGGATTATAACACCACCATAATAAAGAGGTATATGCTAATAATTCAAAGACGTTTCACTTGTAGGATTCCATTAATGTAAGTTACATTAATGGGTTTAAGGAGAAACTTCATATGATTATCTCCATAAGAACTGAAAAAGTCTTTGACAAAATTCAACACTGCTCCTAATAAAAAGTATTCAAGAGAATAGGAATTGTTGGACATGAATACTTTTTCCTTTTTGGAGACAAAGTTTCGCTCTGTTGCCCAAGCTGGAGTGCAGCGGCGCAATCTCGGCTCACTGCAACCTCCAGCTCCTGGGTTCAAGCGAGTACTTTCTAAACATGATAAAATATCTACACCTCAATCCTAAAGCCAATATAGTACTTAATGGGAAAACACCAGAGGCATTCCTACTAATGTCAGAAACCAAGGAAGTATGTAAAATATTTCCATTACTATTTAACATTTTACTAGAGTTATCAAGCAACTAGACAAAAGAAAACAATTAGAAGCATTAACAATTGGAAAGGAAGAAATAAAACTACTAATATGTAAGTGATATAATAGGATTCCAAAAAATCTCTAAAGAATCAATGGTAAAAGTAACTCAAAGAATAAAAAAACTCAGTGAGGCAGCTTTCATACACATTAATGATCACCAGTTAGAAGATATAATGGAGGAGAAAAACCTATTTTTGATAGCAACAAAAAATACTAAGAAGTAAACTTAAAAGGAAATGTAGGCCAGGTGGGGTGGCTCACACCTGTAATCCCAGAGCTTTGGGAGGCCAAGGAGGGCAGATCATTTGAGGTCAGGCATTCGAGACCAGGCTGGTCAACATGGTGAAACCTTGTCTCTACTAAAAATGCAAAAATTAGCCAGGCATGGTGGTGCATGCCTGTAACCTCAGCTTCTCGGGAAGCTGAGGTGGGAGAATTGCTTGAACAGAGGTGCGGTGAGTGGAGGTCGTGTCATTGCACTCCCCACTAGGTGACACAGCCAGGCTCCTTCTTAAAAAAAAAAAAAGAAAAAAAAAGACAAGAAAAAAGAAATGTATAAAACTTAGATGAATAAAACTATAAAACATTCCCAAGAGATACAAAAATACAATTGAAGAAATAAAATCTTGTTATTTGATAGGACAACTCGACATCATAAAATGACTGTTCTTAAGTTTACTTATAAATTAATATGATCCC
This sequence comes from Piliocolobus tephrosceles, assembly GCF_002776525.5. Lineage (NCBI taxonomy): Eukaryota > Metazoa > Chordata > Mammalia > Primates > Cercopithecidae > Piliocolobus > Piliocolobus tephrosceles. The sequence continues at coordinate 30,379,311 of NC_045434.1, read as the reverse complement.
AATAAATATACCAATAAATTATTTTATTGGAACTAGATAAGGCGACACTAAAGTTCATCTGGAAAAATAAATAGCAAGAAAGCTTGGAAAACACTGAAAAACAAGAGTTACATGGTGGGGAAGGGGTTACTAGCCCTACTGCATACATACTAAAATTCATTATAAAACTTTAGTAATTAAGCCATAATAAATAGAAAACAGTATCATACTGGTATATGGCCTGGAACAGAAGGTCAAAAGCCAATTACATACAGAAATTTAGTGTTTAATAAGGATGCTATCTGAAATCACTGGGGCAAAGAAAGGCTTTTAAATAAACGGTATTTAGGCTAGATGGCCATTCAGAAAAAGATAAACTTAAGTCCATATTTCACACCATACACAGAGATAAACTAAGACCATTTACATACTAGAAAAAATACTTGTAAATTTCTCTGTAACCTGGGTTTGGGGACACCTTTCAAACTCTGCCTCAAAATCCAGATACAATAAAAGAAAAGACTGATACATTTGACATTAAAAAAACCAAAAAGTTTTGCATGATCAAAAATACAATAAGCAAACTTGAAAGACAAATGCAAACTGGAAAAAGTATTTGTGACATGTATCATGGATAAAAGGCTATCACTGTTAATATATAGAGAACTTTAAAAAATTAAAGAAAAAACAAAAATCTAATAGCAAAATGGGCAAAATACATTAAAACACAATTCACAAGAATTATACATATGGTGCTTAAAAATAGAAAAGATGTTCAACTTATTTTAAGAGAAGTATAAATTTGGAGGCGGAGCTTGCAGTGAGCGGAGATCCGGCCACTGCACTCCAGCCTGGGCCACAGAGCGAGACTCCGTCTCAAAAAAAAAAAAAAAAAGAAGTATAAATTAAAATGATACTGAAATTCCCTTCTCATCTGTTAAATTAGCAAAAATTCCAAAGGCTGGCAATACAATCTGTTGGTGAGGCTGTGGACAATTAGCCTCATAGATTACTGGTTAGAATGATTCAATCCCTATGGAAGGGAAATTGGTGATACTTAAATGAAGTTAAAGTTAGGCCCTGCAATCCTATTTCTAGGAATTTATTCTAAAGATAAACTTCCAACAATATTGACATATTCATACAAAATGTTATTCATTGCCATATTATTTGTGATGGCAAAATATTTAAAGCTACCTAAATGCTCAAACATTGGAGACTGATTGGACAAACAGTGGTACATCCACACAAGGAGTACAGTGCAGCTATGAAAAACAAGGATGATCTAAATCAACTAATATGGAATGAATTCCAGAAAATATTAAAATGCAAGGTGCAACAAAATATATAGCATGCAGAAAAGAAATGGAAATAGGAAAACATACATGTATTTAATTTTGCAAAAGGAAACAAGAAGGATAAACCAGAATCTACCATGCATCAAAATAATAAATAGCAACAAAGGACTATAATCTACTGAATAGAATAAGCCCATAAGTCCACAGTGCTAATCAATCAATACGGGTTAAGAAAAATTCTATCCTATAGCAGAATGTAGACAGAAACTGGAGTTTTTTTTTTTTTTTAAATTACCACTTTGCAACCATCATAGTAAGTATTCAGGAATAAAGGAATATGAAAGTAAAGGAGTAAAGGAATATAAAAGGAATATAGGAGTATTCAGGAGTAAAGGAATATGCTATTGGCAATATACCCCCCAATTACCCAAACAAAAATATTTACAGAGCAAGGAGAAAATGATAAGGTAAATGAGGCAAAATGTTAACAATTGGTGAATCTGGACAAAGGGTACATAAAAGTTTTGTCTTATTCCTGTGATTTCCTATAAATTTGAATTTTTTCAAATAAAGTTTAAATAGTATTTTTCCAGTCTGATAAGGCTAAAAAAGTGGTATTTTGTTTTGAAATACGTTTCTTTAATTATAGGTGAGGTTGAGCGTCCTTTCACGTTTATTTTCCATTTGACCATCTTTTTTTTTTTTACATATTCCTTATTATACCCTTTGCTTATTTTTCCATTGTGTTTTTCATGTTTTTTTTTTTTTTTTTTTTTTTCTGATTAAACTTGGATGAGCTCATGGGAATTAGCATTTTTCTGTCATGTATGTTCCAAATAGATTTTCTGAGTTTGACATCAATTTTTTAGTTCATGATGCTTTTTATGTTGGAAAGAACAAAAAATTTTAACTTTTATGCAATCAAATTAATCTTTTTATGGTGTCTGAATTGTATCCTGCTTACATTCTTCTGTAGTACCAAAATGTTTGTAATGTTTTAATGTTTCTTAAGGCCAATGGACCTAATACTATTAATAACTTTTATTCAGCATATATGCTGAGATATATGTGTATATATACATATGTGTGTATATATACATGTGTATATATATGCATATACACACATGTGTATATATGTGTGTATATACGCGTATATATGCATATATATACGCGTATATATCCTTCTTAAAATAATCCCTTCCTTTGCATCTCACAACCCATGCTTGCTCTTTTCTTCTATCCTCTCTAAATATTCCCTGTTACCATTGCCAGTCACTTATCCCTCTATATTGGAAACATTTTAGGGCTTTTTTCTTCTCTCTCCCCTCTCAGGTGATCTCATTGGTATTGATTTGTTGACCTTGTTTATGGTGGCAAACTGTTTCATTCTCCAGTACACCTGTAGTACAAATTTCCAGAAGTAGGAAGCTGAGTCAAAATAGTGTGTGTAAAAAGTGTGTAACTTTGACAGATACCACCATAGTTCCTCTCAAAAGGGTTGTACTAACTTATACTCACACTAGCAATGATCTTATTTCCCCACAGCCTTGCCAACAGGGTGTATAAAATTTCTGGATATCTGTAATCTGATAGATAAAAAATGTTACTTTCATGTAGTTTTGTGTTTTAGTTATTTTAAACAAGCAGATTTCATACATTTAAGGGGAATCTGAATTTCTTTTCTGTTTATGGCCTGTTTTTCTGTTAGGTCATCAGTTTGTGTATTGACCAACAGGAGCTCTTGACATAAGGAGATTAACATTGTCCATGATACAAGTTACAATTGTTGTTTAATCCAACATGTGTTTATTGAGATGGTTTCCCACTCATCGTGGTTCAGAGTGCTTTTAGTGCTGCTTTCATATGAAGGAACATCCTTCTGTAAGCCTTTCCTCCTGTAGGCTGGCAAAGGACAGTGGAGCAGCCAACACACAAAACTACGGTTTGTGCATGGCTAAAGACCATGGTGATTTTATAGCATCCTGGGCATTTCACATCCATGAAGTAGGAACTGGGGCTCTGCACCAGGCGTTTCTTCTTGTGTTTCCTCTTCTCCTCTTCCAGAGAGGGATGAAAGAGATCCTTTGCAAGAGGCATGTTCTCGTGGGAAGGTCATCACCACCAGAAAGGATGATTTACAAATATTTTTCCCCAGCTTGCCTTTGACTTTCATCTTATAATTGTTGTTTTGCTTTGTTTTACCATGAAGAATATTTTGAATTTTATGTAGTCAAATCTATCAATTTTCTCTTCTGTCTTTTCTGGGTTAGTCAATTAGAAAGACCTTTTCCACTTCAAGATTGTAAAGAAATTGCTCCATGTCATCTTGTAATATTTTCATGGTTTTATTTTGTATGTTTAAATGTTTGATCCATTGGAGGTTATCCTGGTGGACAGAGGGTGGTATTAAAGCATAAAATAGAAAATATGTAAAAAATGGCAGATAGGAGGCAGGACTAACTTGCACCTTCCAATTGGACAGACAGAACAGTGTGTGGAGATTCACATTGTGAACTTTTACTCCAAGAACCACCAGAGGAAAACTGAAAAGAATTCACAGATCCTTTGATAGAAGTGGCTTGCAGCTGCAAAATCTGAGCCAAAAAACTGAGTGCCCAAAGTATGAGGGGGCAAAGCCCACCTCCGAACACACATCCTCACTGGAGAACCTGAAAATTCAGATTATGGGAGGATTTACTCTTACCTAGAACTGAAATTAATTTAGTGACATATGAAAGTAAAAGCAGCAGTAGGAAGAGCCCTGTAGGCAGTCCTGGTCCCCAGGGAAGCCATTTCTGACTTTATCTCACAAGGGTCCTTGGGGAGAACAGCCAGTGGAACTGGGGAAGGGCCACAGAAAGAAGGAGACTTCCAGGTAAACTGTGTAATAATTTTGACTGAGTGCAAATTTTCCTGGGCAGAATCCGGGGGGAGCAAACGAGAAGTGCAGATACAACATGGAAGCTGAAGCCATGGCAGGCAGGGAGGGGCAAGGCCTGAAAGCCCTGCCTGCCTTCTCAGCGGGGAGAAATCAACTCCAGAAGGAATCTCAAAACCATGTAAATACATGGAAATTACATAATCTGCTCCTGATTGATCTGTGGGTCAACAATGAAATCAAGATGAAAATTTAAAAATTCTTTGAACTGACAATAATAGTGATACAACTTAGCAAAACCTGTGGGATACAGCAAAACCTGTGCTAAGAGGAAAGTTCATAGCATTAAATGCCTATATCAAAATTCTGAGAGAGTACAAATAGACAATCTAAGGTCAAACCTCAAGGAACTAGATAAACAAGAACAAACTTAAACCCAGCAGAAGAAAAGAAATGATAAAGATCAAAGTAGAACTAAATGAAATTGAAACAGAAAAAACAGTACAAAAGAGAAATGAAAGAGCCGGTTCTTTGAAAAGATATACAAAATGGATAGACCATTTTCAAGATTAACCGAGAAAAGAGAGAAGATCCAAATAAGCTCAATTAGAAACAAAATGGGGCTGGGCGCGGTGGCTCACACCTGTAATCCTAACACTTTGGGAAGCCAAGGTGGGCAGATCACCTGAGGTCAGGAGTTCGAGACCAGCCTGCCCAACATGGCGAAACCCTGTCTCTACTAAAAATAAAAAAATTAGCTGGGCGTGGTGGCAGGTGCCTGTAATCCTAGCTACTCAGGAGGCTGAGGCAGAAGAATTGTTTGAACCCAGGAGGTGGAGGTTGCTGTGAACTGAGACTGTGCCACTGCACTCCAGCCTGGGCGATAAGTGTGAAACCCCATCTCAAAAAGAGAAAAAAAAAAAAAAAAGGGAGATATTACAACTGATGTGTGCACAAACTAGAAAACCTAGAGGAGATTAATAAGTTCCTGAAAATATACAACCCTCCTAAATTAAACCAGGAAGAAACAGAAACCCTGAACAGAGCAATAACAACAGTGAGATTGAAATGACAATTTTAAAAATTGCTAACAAAAAAAGTCCAGGACCAGATGGATTCACAGTTGAATTCTATCAGACATTTAAAGAAGAATTGGGCCAGGCGCGATGGTTCATGCCTGTAATTCCAGCACTTTGGGAGGCTGAGGTGGCGGATTGCCTGAGCTCAGGAGTTTGAGACCAGTATGGGCAAAATGGTGAAACCCCGTCTCCACTAAAATACAAAAAATTAGCTGGGCGTGGTGGTGGGTGCCTGTAGTTCCGGATACTCAGGAGACTAAGGCAGGAGAATCGCTTGAATCCGGGAGACGGAGGTTGCAGTGAGCTGAGATCGTGTTACTGTACTCCAGCCTGGGCGACAGAGCAAGACTCTGTCTCCAAAAAAAAAAGAATTGGTACCAATCCTACGGACACTATTCCAAAAGACAGAGAAAGAGGAAATCCTCCCTAAATCATTCTACGAAGCCAGTATCACCCTAATACTGAAACCAGGAAAGAACATAACAAAGAAACAAAACTACAGACCAATATCCCTGATGAATATAGATGCAAAAATCCTCAACAAAATAATAGCTAACTGAATCCAACAGCATATCAAAAAGATAATCCACCATCATCAAGTGGGTTTCATACCAGGGATGAAGGGATAGTTTAACATATGCAAGTCAGTAACTGTGATATACCACATAAACAGAATTAAAAACAAAAATCATATGATCATCTCAATAGATACAGAAAAAGCATTTGACAAAATCTAGCATCCATTTATGATTAAAACCCTCAGGAAAATCGGCATAGAAGGGACATACCTTAAGGTAATAAAAACCATCTATGACAAACCTGCAGCCAATATTATACTGAACAGGAAAAGTTGAAAGCATCCCCCTGAGAACTGGAACAAAACAAAGATGCACACTTTCACCACTTCTATTCAACATAGTACTTTAAGTCCTAGCCAAAGCAATCACACAAGAGAAAGAAATAAAGGGCATCCAGGACTGGGTGCAACAGCTTATGCCTGTACTCCCAACACTTTGGGACGCCGAAGCAGGTGGATTGCCTGAGCTCAGGAGTTTGGGACCAACCTGGGCAACATGGCAAAACCCTGTCTCTACAAAAAAATACAAAAATTAGCCAGGCATGATGGGGTTCACCTGTAGTCCCAACTATGTAGGTGAGGCGGGAGGATCACTTGTGCCTAGGAGGTCAAAGCTGCAGTGAGCTGCGTTTGCACCAAAACACTCCAGCCTAGGGGACAGAGCAAGACCCCATCTCTTAGAACAAACAAACAAATGAAATAAAGGGCATCCAGATCATTAAAGAGAAAGTCAAACTGTCGCTGTTTGCCGATGATATGATTGAAAACCCTAAAGACTCATCCAAAAAGCTCCTATAACTGGTAAATGAATTCAGTAAAGTTTCAGGGTACAAAATTAATGTACACAAACCAGTAGCACTGCTATACACGAAGAGCGACCAAGCTGAGAATCAAATCAAGAACCCAACCCCTTTTATAATAACTGCAAAAAAAAAAAAAAAAAGATAAAATACTTAGGCATATATCTCACTACAGAAGTGAAAGTCTCTACAAAAACACTGCTGAAAGAAATCATAGGTGACACAAATGGAAACACATAGCATGCTCACGAATGGGTAGAATCAATATTGTAAAAATGACTATACTGCCAAGAGAATCTATAAATTCAATGCAATTCCCATCAAAATACCACCATCATTCTTCACAGAAATAGAAAAAACAATCCTAAAATTCATATGGAACCAAAAATGAGCCCACATACCCAAAGGAAGGCTAAGCAAATCTGGAGGCATCACATTACCTGACTTCAAACTATTTCACAAGGCTATAGTCACCAAAACAGCATGGTACTCATATAAAAATAGGTACACAGACCAATGGAAAGAATAGAGGACCCAGAAATAAAGCCAAATAGTTAAAGCCAACTGATCTTTGACAAAGCAAACAAAAACATAATGTGGGGAAAGGACATCCTATTCAGCAAATGGTGCTGGGATAATTGGCAAGCCATGTGTAGAAGAATGAAACTGAATCTTCATCTCTCACCTTATACATAAATCAACTCAAGATGGATCAAAGACTTAAATCTAAGACATGAAACCATAAAAATTCTAGAAGATAACATTGGAAAAAACCCTTCTAGACATTGGTGTAGGCAATGAGTTCATGATCAAGAACCAAAAGCAAATGTGACAAAAACAAAGATAAATAGATGAAACTTAAACTAAAAAGCTTCTGCACAGCAAAAGAAATAATCAGCAGAGTAAACAGATAACCCACGGAGTGGGAGAGAATGTTTGCAAACTACGGATCCAACAACAGACTAATATACAGAATCTACAAGGAATTCAAACAAATCACTAAGAAAAAAAAAACAATTCCATCAAAAAGTGGGCTAAAGACCAATAGACAATTCTCAAAAGAAGATATACAAATGGTCAACAAACGTATGAAAAACCGCTCAACATCACTAATGATCAGCAAATCAAAGCCACAATGTGATACCACTTTACTCCTGCAAGAATGGCCATAATTTAAAAAAATAAAAAATAGGCCAGGTGCGGTGGCTCACGCCTGTAATCCCAGCACTTTGGGAGGCCAAGGTGGGCGGATCGCCTGAGGTCAGGAGTTTGAGACCAGCCTGGCCAACATTTTGAAACCCCATCTCTACTAAAAATACGAAAATTAGCTTGGTGTGGTGGCAAATGCCTGTAATCCCAGCTACTCAGGAGTGGGAGAATCGCTTGAACCTGGGAGGCGGAGGTTGCAGTAAGCCAAGATCATGCCACTGCACTCCAGCCTGGGCAACACAGTGAGACTCTGTCTCAAAATTAAAAAAAAAAAAAAAAAAAAAAAAGATGTTGGCATGGATGTGGTGAAAAGGGGACACTTTTACATTGTTGGTTGGAATGTGAACTAGTACAACCACTATGGAAAACAGTATGGAGATTCCTTAAAGAACTAAAAGTGTATCTACCATTTCATCCAGCAATCCCACTACTGGTTACCTGCCCAGAGGAAAAGAAGTCATTATATGAAAAAGACACTTGTATATGCATGTTTATAGCAGCACAATTCGCACTGCAAAAATATGGAACCAGCCCAAATGCCCATCAATCAATGAGTAGATAAAGAAAATGTGGTATGTACATATATCACAGAATACTACTCAGTCATAAAAAGGAACGATATATTGGTCAGGAACAGTGACTCACACCTGTAATCCCAGTACTTTGGGAGGCTGAGGCAAGCAGATCATTTGAGGCCAGGAATTTGAGACCAGCTTGGCCAACATGGTGAAACTCCATCTCTAATAAAAATACAAAAATCAGCTGGACATGGTGGCGTGTACGTATAGTCCCAGCTACTTGGGAGGCTGAGGCAGGAGAATCACTTGAACCCAGGAGGCAGAAGTTGCAGGGAGCTGAGACTGAGCCCTGCTGCACTCCATCCTGGGCAACAGTGAGACTGTCTCAAAAAAAAAAAAAAAAAGAAAAAGAAAAAGAAAAAGAAAAAACAAAGATATAATGGCATTTGCAGCAATCTGGATGGAGTTGGCTGGAGACCATTATTCTAAGTGATGTAACTCAGGAATGGAAAACTAAAAGTCCTATGTTCTCCCTTATAAGTGGGAGCTAAGCTATGAGGATGCAAAGTCATAAGAATGACACAATGGACTATGGGGATTCAGGGGGAAGTGTGGGAGGTGTGTGAGGGATAAAAGACTACACACTGGGTACAGTGTTCACTGCTCGGGTGGGGGGTGCACCAAAATCTCAGAAATCACCAATGAAGAACTTATTCATATAATCAAACACCACCTGTTCTCCAAAAAACGATTGGGGGAAAAAAAAGTATGGTCCTGAGCTGCAAAATAAATAAAAATATGATTTTTTTAAAAGTTATAAAACAAACAATGTTTTTCCTTTGCTTAAAACCCTTTAATGGTTTTCTAGCACTCTTAGGATCAATCTCAAATTTTTTTTTTTTTTTTTTGAGATAGGGTCTGGCTCTCTCACCCAGGCTGGAGTGCAGTGGCACGACCTTGGCTCACTGCAACCTCTACCTCCTGGGCTTAAGCCATCCTCCCACCCCGGCCTCCTAAGTAGCTGGGACTAGGGGCGCACGCCACCATGCCCGACTAATTTTTGTATTTTTTGTAGAGATAGGGTTTCGCCATGTTGCCCAGGCTAGTCTTGAACTCCTGAGCTCATGCAATCTGCCCACCTCAGCCTCCCAAAGTACTGGGATTACACGCATGTGCTACTGTGCCAGGCCAATCTCAAATTCTTAATGTAGTCTATCAACCTCAGTGTTATTTAGCCCTCTTCTTTCTGTGTAATCACTATGTAACATCCTCTAACCCCCTTGGTCTCTGGGTCTCACTGGTTTTTTTTTTAGGTCTTCAAACTAGTGATGCTTTTTAACGTCTCAGGATTTTGCACAAGTTGTTCCAGAACCAAAGTTAAATTTCTCTGTAATACACTCTTAAATCATCCAGGACTGCTTCTTTGTAACACCCATTAACTGTAGTTAATTATTTGTATAATTAAGCGTTTAATGATTATCTTCCCTGCTAGATTATAAACTCCACGAATACAGAGACTCTAGATTTCTAGTTCACTATTGTACCCTATGTTCCCAAGCACAGTGGCTGAAACATAGTAGCCTTACAAATATTTGTTAAATAAATAAGGGAAAGATAGCAGGTTTAATGAAAAGTCTTTTGATAACATCTAAACTCATCTTTTCAGATTATTAGTTTACCAAATAAGCTATAATCTATAATTTATTCTGAATAATCCACATAATCAGGAAGGAAATATCTTATATAAATGATGATACCAGGTATCCTATCAGGCATAGGAATTAAACTCTATTTTGGCTTATAAATTAATTTTTTTTTAGTTTTCTTTTTTTTCCTTTCTTTGTTTTGCTTATACTTTCATGAATACAGTTATGGAGAATCAATCCCTAAATCTTAACTTTTGCTGGTAGAACACAAAATTGGCCTCTAAAATAAAAGCCAGGTTTAGGATTTATAATAACTTATTTCTTTGCTATTATAAGTTAGAATCAGCAGGAAATACCCAGGCAGAATTTAACAGAATGTGAACCTATATTGCTCTCTGACAAATAGGTCATAAGTGCATTGGAACACCAAGTGCAACTCACCTCTTGAAAGTTATGTTGGGTGAACTTGTCTGCTATCCTTAGCAACTCACGACATGAATGTGTGTCAGCAAAAGCCCGAATGCCCAGGCAGTTAGAAGGATCTAATTGTCTCTTTAAGAATTCACAGCAGGCTTCCTGTATTTCTGCTAGCTGGAGGAGGCAAGCAGCTGGCAGAAGAGTCTGAACATTGCCCTCTTCTACTGTTATCTGGGAGGTATATGCAAAGTCAATCAGTAATTCCATAGCCCTCTCGTCGATGTCTCGGATCACTACTTCTGTCTGACGGCTCTCTGCCAATTCTCCTGTAAACATAGCTCGGAAGTAGGGACTACAGGCTGACAAAATGACTCGATGGGCATATATCTTCTTGGCGCCCACAACTAGCACCACATCACATAGCTCCCGGTGCTTTCTCAGAAGGTTAATCACTTCCAAGGTTTGTCGAGGGTGCTTGTCTGAGATATAGGGCATGCGGGCAGGTTGGGGAACCCCTTCTGGCAGTTTGTTGGGGTCTCCAAGGGTGCAGCGGCTTGTTACATCCATTCCAGTCTCTCCTGGTCGAATGTTGGTACACCTATAGGAACGATGGGGGAGAGAGAGAAGATGGCAGTATTATTATAAACTCTTTTCTCCCCTTAAATGTTTGTAATTCAAGCAATAAGGAAATGTAATTAGCTTGGTGATTTTTTTTCTTTTTACTTTTTTTTGTAGAGATGATGTCTCACTGTGTTGCCCAGATTGGTCTCAAACTCCTGGGCTCAAGTGATCCTGTTGCCTCCACCTCCTATAAGCCAACATGCCTGGTCTACATAAACCATTTAAATTCCAGCTACTATGGTAATAAAACTTTTAGATAAGGTGGTTATGCTTATCCATTTTAAAAATTAAGCCCAAGTTAACATGCTTCAATTAATAGTTAAATTTTGAATTAAAGACAATCTAAAAAGTTTGGCTTGATGGCCGGGTGTGGTGGCTCATGTCTGTAATCCCTGGGAGACCAAGGTAAGCTGATCCCTTGAGGCCAGGAGTTCGAAACCAGCCTGGTGAATGTAGCAAAACCCTGTTTCTACTAAAATTACAGAAAAATTAGCCACGTGTGGTGGCACATGCCTGTAATCCCAGCTGCCTGGGTGGCTGAAGCACAAGAATCACTTGAACCCTGGAGGCAGAGGCTGCAGTAAGCCGACATTGCATCACCGCACTCCAGTCTGGGTAACAGAGAGAGACCCTGTCTCAAAAAAAAAAAAAGTCTGGATTGAAATTTATCTTTACATAGAATCTTTTCCTCAAAGTTTACTGAGATTAAAATAGTAAAGAAAATGGCAAGCTAAATGATGATTTAGCAGGACTCCAAAGAGCCTCCAGGTCGATTTTGTTAGACTAATTTGGGTCTAATTTCCTATCCAGAGATATTAAATATGATAAGCCTCAATTAAAAGTACTACATATGTCAAACTGCTGTCAAATTGGTCTGAATCACTGAGGTTTTGGTATGATTATAAAATAAATAAGTTCGGCCGGGTGGCTCAAGCCTGTAATCCCAGCACTTTGGGAGGCCGAGACGGGCGGATCACAAGGTCAGGAGATCGAGACCATCCTGGCTAACATGGTGAAACCCCGTCTCTACTAAAATACAAAAAACTAGCAGGGCGAGATGGCGGGCGCCTGTAGTCCCAGCTACTCAGGAGGCTGAGGCAGGAGAATGGCGTGAACCCGGGAGACGGAGCTTGCAGTGAGCTGAGATCTGGCCACTGCACTCCAGCCTGGGCAACAGAGCGAGACTCCATCTCAAAAAAAAAAAATTAATTAAATAAATAAATAAATAAACAAATAAATAAAATAAGTTCATAAACAGACATTCTTCAATTTATAAATAAGTAGTATTTAAAAGTTGATTCTAAAAGTTTATTTATTTGGAGATTTGTATTTTTCTATGGTAAGAGTGCTGTAGGCTGGGCGCGGTGGCTCAAGCCTGTAATCCCAGCACTTTGGGAGGCCGAGACGGGCGGATCACGAGGTCAGGAGATCGAGACCATCCTGGCTAACACTGTGAAACCCCGTCTCTACTAAAAAATACAAAAAACTAGCCGGGCGAGGTGGCGGGCGCCTGTAGTCCCAGCTACTCGGAGGCTGAGGCAGGAGAATGGCGAAAATCAGGGAGGCGGGGCTTGCAGTGAGCTGAGATCTGGCCACTGCACTCCAGCCCGGGCAACAGAGCAAGACTCCGTCTCAAAAAAAAAAAAAAAAAAAAAAAAAAAAAGAGTGCTGTAAATGGGGACTAGGTTTAGTTGTAAAATTCAGTGCATCATAAGAAGCATTAAAAAATGAAATAGAAAGTAATAGCATACATTTCATTAAGTATGTTCAACTGCGTGTATGTACACACACAAATTCATATAGATATGCATCACTGGTTCCCTTTGTAAACTGCAGGTTATATCAAAAAAGTTTAAATGCCACTGCCCTGAGTTTTGAAGTCCCAAGACGCAAGGTACAATAGGTACAAGAAGGGAGAAGGAAAAGAATCTCTCTCTTTTTCAGATTATTCTACAATTTGTTGTTGCTGGGTTTTTATATTTATTAATTTTTTTTTTTTAATTTTGAGATGAGGGTCTCACTATGTTGCCCATGCTGGTCTTGAATTCCTAGGCTCAAGCAATCCTCCTGAGTAGCCGGGATTAAAGGCACATGCCACCATGCTGGGTTGGTTTTTTTTTGGAGACAGAGTCTGGCTCTGTCGGGAAGGCTGGAGTGCAGTGGCACAATCTCGGCTCATTGCAACTTCCACCTCCCAGGTTCAAGCGATTCTCCCGCCTCAGCCTCCCAAGTAGCTGGGACTATAGGTACGTGCCACCATGCCTGGCTAACTTTTTGTATTTTTAGTAGATACGGGGTTTCACCATGTTAGCCAGGATGGTCTTGATTTCCTGACTTCGTGATCCACCTGCCTCAGCCTCCCGAAGTGCTGGGATTACAGGCATGAGCCACTGCACCTGGCTGTTTTGGTTTTCAAACAAAAGCTGTAGAGAAACATGATGGCTCGAGCTAGTATACATAAACTGTAGAAGTCTATAAGTTGGGCATTTCCTGTACATTTAGGTACATGTTGTCTAAACTTGTGTTAAAGGACATATTTTTTAGAAGCTGCAATAATTATTTTCCTTTAAAATGATTACAGTGCCTGTAATCCCAGCACTTTGGGAGGTTGAGGTGGGGGGATCCCTTAAACCCAGGAGTTTGAGACATGCCTGGGCAATATAGTGAGGCCCCATGTCTAGAAAAAACAAAAACAAAAATACCCAAAAACATATATATAATGTATGTGTATGTTTATATATATATGGGTTCTGGACAAAAAGGTGGTGGAATATCTATAAATTGCTCAAATTTGATGAACACTGCCTTACAGGATCAGAGTATATATGTATGTGTCTATAAATCTTACAAGTTGGTGTTCTTCACAAGTCTTCAAATATGAAAACTGCCCCTTCTTGCTTATGTGGAGATCTAGATATGGAATGGAATGGATCATCGGATCATCTAGCATAATGCCCTCCTTTTACAGATGAAGAAACTAGTTTGGTTACATGACTTACTCAAAATCATGAAGCTTCAGTCTCTGGATACTTTAGGGTAAACCACGCATCTCCTGAGGTACTGTGAATATTTAATAACTGTAATTCATGTGAGTACTGGGAGGTGAGGAGAGGGAAGAGTTTCTAGGATGATTTAGCAATTCAAAATAAGGTTTTGTTTTGTTTTTTCTTATGGATTATCCAAATTTCTGTACAACTATTTTTAAAAGCCCAAGAAACTACACCAAATACAGATTTTTTTTTTAAGATTCGGTCATCATGAAAAACTTCATCAGTGAAATATAAAGAAGAGTCAAATAATTTGGTAAAAGAAACCTATAAAATGCATTTCATATTTAAGAGAATAAGCATAACAAAGTGAACTTATGTCATCCCTTTTCTAACTAAAATTAACTGGATGGTCTAAGAAATTTTCAGAATTACCTTTAAGTATTGATAAAATACTTAAAATACTTTTATTATCTTTAAAGTCATTCCAGATAATACATAAGATACAAATTTGTATCTTTTCTTTGCAACAGGGTCTTGCTTTATCACCCAGGCTGGAATACAGTGGTTTGATCATGGCTCACTGCCACCTCGACCTCCCAGGCTCAAGTGATCCTCCCACCTCAGCCCCCCAAGTAGCTGGGACTACAGATGTGAGCCACCATGCCTGGCTTGAAAATTTGTATCTTCTATTTATATTTCATATGCGGAAATTCAGGTGCAAAATTACTAGGTAAAAGTCACAAATTACTGACAAATAATTAGAAATAAGATATTTGTATTTTTATATCACACAATATAAACATGCAGAGAAAAGACAATCTATGACTCTTAATTAAAATAACTATTCTTTTAACAAATACTCACTAATTGCTTTTAATGTACAAAGCATTTTGCTATAGACTGTGGGAAATTCAAAGTAATATAAAGAAGCAATCTCTAGAGGAAGAGATACATGAATAACCAGTAAGAGGGCAACCAGGACAAAAGATGTGGTTCAAACGTAAGAATTTTTGGAGCTAGGCTGAGCCTAGTGGCTCATGCCTGTAATCCCAGCACTTTGGGAGGTTGAGGTGGGGGGATCCCTTAAACCCAGGAGTTTGAGACATGCCTGGGCAACATAGTGAGGCCCCATCTCTAGAAAAAACAAAAACAAAAATACCCAAAAACATATATATAATGTATGTGTATGTTTATATATATATATATAAATAATTTTTGGAAGTGATACATATGTTTAGGACCTCGATTGTGGTGATATCATGGGTGTACACATATGCCCAAACTCATCAAATTGCATACATAAAATATGTACAATTTTTTGTATATCAATTACACCTAAATAAAGCTTAAAAGTCATTCAGAAAGGCAAAATCTATGAAGTATTTGTTTAACATCATTCAGAAAGATTCCGGATCTGACAGGTGTCATCTATCAGGTTACCACAAGGGTGTGTGTTTTGTTGTAAAGTAGAATATTACACTGGGTTTTCCCAGAGCTTAAGGGAAGTGTCTCACATCCATGCTCCAGATCGGTATATTTCTGTTTCTGATTCTTATTAAGCAGTCCTCTGATGGAAAATTCTTCCAAAAGTACCATGTTACTTAAAAGGGGGATGACTCAAGCATTCTGATCACTGAGTTCTAGGTCAGCCTCATGTGAGTCTCTCTCAGATACCAGTCATCTACCACTACTGAGAGAGTCTAATATCTAGCCTGCAAAGGACAGCATCACTATCTGTCTTCTACTTCCAAAGCTGTAGCACTGACAGGAACTACAGTATAATAAAACACAAAGGTGTAAAAGGAGTCTCCTGAGAAGGACAGAAAAATCTATAAGGACGTTCTAGGAAGAAGAAATTGCATGTGAATTGCAAAGATATAACACGAAAACAAAAAACATGGTTCTTCTTTTCTCCAACAAGAACCAATTTTTCCAAAATACTTACACATCTGGTAAAAACATCACTGTTTGTGCTTGGCAATTTTAAAGACTAAAACATAAAGCTGAGCCGTTAAAGAATAATTTTTATCATCCACATAAACAATTAAGAATGCTTTTAACCACAGAGCTAAAATGGTACCTTGTACATAGTAGCTGCTGAAAGAATAGCTCACATGATTAACAGTGGTAAAATCAAGCTTCTTTTTAAAAAAAGTAACAAAGACAAAAGACCAACTCAAAAATTCCTGGAATACTGACACTGAATGCTGAAAGTAAAGTGTTATTGTCACAACCTTAGTTATGTACATAAAGATACTACTGTTGAACTGAGATATGAACGATTTTTTATTTCACCTAGGTACAATGTGGGTAAACAAAGCTAATGTCTCCGTTTTTCCTTTAAATACATCATAGTGCCAGGCACGGTGGCTCACACCTGTAATCCCAGCACTTTGGGAGGCAGTGGTGTCTGGATCACCTGAGGTCAGAAGTTCAAGACCAGCCTGGCCAACCTGGTGAGGCTCCATCTCTACTAAAAATACAAAAATTAGCTGGACATGGTGGCGCATGCTTGTAATCCCAGCTACTTGGGAGGCTGAGGCAAGAGAATCGTGTGAACCCTGGAGGCAGAGGTTGCAGTGAACCCAGATTGCACCACTGCACTACTCCAGCCTGGGCAACAAAAGCAAAACTCTGTGTCAAAAAAAAAAAAAAAAAAAAAAGAAAAAAAAGTTCTTATTACTGCATTAGTATAGTAGAATCTTTTTTTTCTTTTTGGTTTTTTTAGAAATAAGGTGTTGCTCTGTCACTGATGATGAAGTACAGTGGTGTGATCATAGCTCACTGCAGCCTCAAGCCCCTGGCTGAAGCAATCCTCTCAACTCAGCCTCCTGAGTAGTTAGGCCCTCAGGTGCATAATACCATGCCTGGCTAAATTTTAATTTTTTTGTAGAGACAAAGTGTCTCTCTATGTTTCCCAGGCTGGTCTAGAACTCCTGGCCTCAAGTGATCCTCCTGCCTCAGCCTCCCAAAGTGCTGGGATCACAGGTGTAGGCCACCATGTCCCCAGCCATTGGTGTCCATCCATATAATTTTCACTTCAGGAAATATCATTCATCTTTTGTCTTTTTTTCTCAACCATTTAACAATGTAAAAACTAGCTGGGCATGGTGGCTCACAGCTGTAATCCAAGCACTTTGGGAGGTTGAGGCAGGAGGATCGTTTGAGCTTAGGAGTTTGAGACCAGCCTGGGCAATAAAATGAGATTCCATCTCTACAAAAAAATTTAAAAATTAGCCAGGTGTGGTGACATGTATGACAGGTGCTTCTTGTATAGCTTGCAGAACCATAAGCCAAGATAAACCTCTTTTTTTTTTTTTTTTTAAATAAATTACCCAGTCTCAGGTACTTCTTTATTGCAATGCAAAATGGACTAATACACTATCTAAATGAACATTTCACCTTTCCTACTTCAAAAATTTTGTTTTACTTTGAAAATTAACAATTTAACCTTAAAAAAGATTCAGTTGCACTGACCCTCATTTATAGTCCTAAATAAACTTGAATAGAGAGAGCTAGAGATTTGGGTATATAAACCCTCAAAACAGAAATAATCTCTCAAAATGCCAGTACTGCTTACTAGAAAGGGTCCCAATAGGCACTATATTCTATACCTGATTCCACACCAGAAAGCCAAGCTATTAACCTCTTTATTTGAAAATTGGTTGTGAATGTTTTAGTCCCAAGGCATCTCAGCACTGCTTATTTGATAAAATGAGCATAAGCCTGGGTGTCTTGGTCCAGTGATGGAGACCAAGATGGAGCAGGAAGGGTAAATCCTCATGCAAGCATGCTAGTTTCCCTTTATATCAGGATAGCAAAAGCCTTCCTAGAATACCCCTCAACAACTACTGCTGACATCTCATTGGTAGCACGGTGTCACACAGCCCTTCCCATATGCAGAGACAACTAAGAAATCAAGGAGAGTATTTAATTTTCTAGTGTCTATAGCAGGTGGAAGAAAGGAAGAGATGTGTAAGCTAACCTACAGTGCATGCCACACTAGGGAATAGTCAAATCAAGCAAGTGTATGTTTTACCACTATTTTTAAGCATACACTTTAGACTGACTAGAACAAATTGAAAATTTCAAAGATATGAGATTGGAAATTTTGTCTTCTGAAATTAAACTCAAGGAGTAGCTCAGCTATCCTTCAATGTGAGTAAAAAACTATCAATAAAAACTCTAGATACTGTTAAATAAAATAAGACTCGAAGCATGTAAAGCTTCTTACTCATTTTAGAGACTTTATGGGGTCTTCCTGCTAGGCCCCACCGTAAACACCCCTGGTACTCACTACAGTTCTGTCCTCAGCATTCTCCTTTTCTGTTCTACCATCACTTATGCCTAGAGCTTGAAGAACCTTCTTAGTACTGATGACTCACATTTAAAAAAAATTTCTAGCCCATATCTCTCTTCTGCCCCAGACTCATATTCCAATCACATGCTGGATATCTCCACCTGGCTGTTTCCCGAACATAATAATATTAAAAGTATATGAAACAGAATCTATTATTGGCTTACTGAAACCTGTTCCTCTTCCTGTATTTTTCTTTTTAATCTTATCATGGCAGCACCTAGTTTCCTAAGTTTGGAGTCATTTATAACACTACCTTTTTCTCACTCCATGTTCACCAAATCCTTTTGATTTTACTATTATACAAGCTCTCAATTCCATCCTCTTCTCTCAACCCTAACTGCCATAGATCTACTTCAGGCTCCCATCTTCGTTTATCTAAACTACCACAAGTACTTTAAATTCATTTCCTTGCCATAATTTCTTCCCTCTTTCCAATCCATCCCCCATGTGCCTAGAAATCAGCTCAAAGAACAAATGATCTATATAATAATGTCCATTGGCTCTTAAATACCTAAAGGATAAAGTTCGAATTCTTTCCCATGGTTGTAGCCTCAATTTCCATATTTTCTACTTCCCCTTCTTCCCCAAAATAGCCTATACTCCACATATACTCACTGTTCCATGCATGTCAGACAATTCTGGGTCTTGGTGCTCTCTCTTTTCTTTTCTTTTTTTTTTTTGCACAAGCTGTTCCTTCCTTTTATGGTGTCCTTAATTAACTCCCTTCTTTAGAAGTAAATTCTTATTCTTCCTAGAAGATCCAGCTCAAATGTTGCCATCTCTGTGATGCTTCCTCATCTCCACAGAGCAGTTCCCTCCTCTAAGTTTACATCTCTATTAAAATTCTGTTAATATTTGTTAGTTAATTAACTAATTACATTTTAGAGATGAAGTCTCGCCCTGTCATCTGGGCTGGAGTGCAGTGGTGCAATCATAGCTCACTGCAGCCTCGAACACCTAGGCTCAAGTGATCTTCCTGCCTCCTCCATCTCCCGAAGTGCTGGGATTACAGGTATGAGTCACTGCACCAGGCCAATATTGTATCATGATATCTGTTTTCATCAATGGATCTGTATCACACAATATACAGGAATAGAGTAGTATTATATAAAGGTTTGACATATGAATAAACCAATTTCTACAATCAGGCTCAGTTTTCTACTAATATATTCAAGGAAACTTGGAAGAATTACATTACAAAATATTTGGTATCTCTAAATAAATGAATGATTAAAAAATAATATCTTGGGAAACAAACACATTGTTGGTAAACACTATGGATTGGTGTAACTCTAAGGGCAAAAATTTGTCAATGTCCACCAAAATTAAAACATGTACATACCCTTTAGACAATTCTAAACCTAAGAACTTATTCTTTTTTTTTGAGACAGAATCTTATGCTTTCGTCAGGCTGGAGTGCAGTGGTGTGATTTTGGCTCACTGCAACCTCCCCCTGCCGGGTTCAAGTGATTCTCCTGCCTCAGCCTCCCAACTGGGTCTGTAGCTGGGACTACAGGCACACGCCACCACACCCAGCTAATTTTTGTATTTTTAGTAGGGAAGGGGTTTCACCACGTTGGCCAGGATGGTCTTGATCTCTTGACTTTGTGATTGATTCGCCCACCTCGGCCTCCCAAAGTGCTTCTATTACAGGCATGAGCCACTGCGCCCAGCCAGAACTTATTCTATACTTACACATTTGGGCAAAAACGACCTACAAGGATATTCATTGCAGACAGAACTGGTTGTAACCGCAAAACAGTTGAAATAAATCTCTCTCAAATGGGACTGGTTAACAAAGGTGCATATAGACAATGGAATACTACATAACTATTAAAAGGAGGAAGGTAAGTCTATATGCATTTGTTACAATTTACAAAACAATTTTTCAAGTGAATAAAGATACAGAAGAACGTGCATGATATGCTGACATTAGTGTCTTTTCAAATGCATTTTATTTTCTTATTTTTATTTATTTATTTATTTATTTAAGGGATGGGGTCTCTCTTTGTTACCAGGGCAGGAGTGCAGTGGCGTGATCACCACAGCCTCGAACTCCTGGGCTCAAGTAATCCTCCTGCTTCAGCCTCCTACGTAGCTGGGATTAAAAGTATGAACCACTATGCCCTGCAACATTTGTGTCTTTTTTTTTTTTTTTGAGACAGTGTCTTGCTCTGTTGCCCAGGTTGGGGTTCAACAGTGTGATCACGGCTTACTGCAGCCTCTGCCTCCCAGACTCAAGTGATCCTCTTACCTCAGCCTCCTGAGTAGCTAGAACTTCAGGCATCTGCCACAACACTTGGCTAAATTTTTTTGGTTTCCTTTTTGTAGAGATGGGGTTTTGTTATGTTGCCCAGGCTGGTCTTGAACTCTTGGGCTCAAGGGATCTGCCTGCCTCAGCCTCCCAAAGTGCTGGGATTATAGGCGTGAGCCACTGTGCCCAGCCATCTTCTCTTCTTAAAAGCTACTAATGTTGGGCAGGTGTGGTGGCTCACGCCTGTAATCCCAACACTTCGGGAGGAGTAGGCAGGCAGATTCCTTGAGCCCAGGAAGTTGAGACCAGTCTGGGCAACATGGCAAAACCCTGTCTCTACAAAATAAAAATTAAAAAAAAGAAAAGATAAGACATCTTATATATATTTGTGTATGAACTATAATGCCTCTAAAAGAATGCATAAGAAACTGCTTACAGTGGTTGCCTCTGGAGAGAAGAACTGGGAACTGGGGTCAGCAATGGGGAGAGTTAACTTTTCACTGAATATCCTATTGTATCTTTTAAATTTTGCACTGTGTATGCAAATGATGGTACATAAATAAATGATGCAATGAAACTTTAATAATAAAATGCCAATTGATTTCATAAAACTTTATAATCAAAAATTAGAATACCTTTAACAATAATTTTCAGTCTTTTCTTGTTCATAGATTTTTTTTTGTTTTTTGGAGGGGCAAAGTCTGCAGAAACTGTTCAGTCCTATTTAAACAATTATTCAGTAATCAGGTGCTAGTGATGCAAATATAGGAAGACATGAGACTAAAAGAGCTCTCAATCTAGTAGGCAGAATGAATATGTATTCAAACAGTCTCAATATAAAAAGTTACTTCTCAAAGTTTCTTTAATAGCAGCTGAGTATAAACCCAGCATTACAGAGACTGCCTTCTGAGTTAAATCAGCAAAAATGACAGCCCAACAAGAAAAGGATAGGGAAGTGTGACCATGATTGAATGTAGGAAGCAGGTGGAAGTAAGACCAGAGACCAATGTGAGTAGGCTAGGCTCTGGCCAAGTGACAGTGATGAAGAAGGAGCTGTAACTTAACAATTAACGGCACTAGAATTATCCAACATGATTTTGAATAGCTGACAGTATTATGTAATAAAGTAAGAAAAAAGGAGCAGGTATGAGTAATTAAGCAAATATTTTATATAGACTACTGATAAACCAAAAACATTCCCACACTCTGCTATTCTTTTAAAAAATAATAAGCTCTTATTTTAGCAATTATATAAGGCATGACATTTTATGGTAGCTGGAGATGAGACACAATCAGTGGGTTTTGCAATAAAGTTAGAATGAAGTGATGAAGCATTTAATATATGTTGTTAATTTTTTCATGTACATTGTGGTAAAATATTATTCCTGCCACAGAATAAAATATAAATAAGATAATGATATTTTTCACCTTGATAACATCTTTTCATCTGGAAAAAAAGGAGCAGGCATGAGTGATTAAGTATTTTATATAGACTACTGATAAACCAAAAACATTCCCACATTTAAAGCATTTGCAAATATCCATTAATCCCCAATATCCTGATTAGATACATTAAAGACGTAAGCTGGGGTACAGAGAAGGTGAACAGCTCAAGGTCAATTGATAAATCAATAATAGATTTGGAAAAAGATATACATTCTGGTTCTTGCTCCAAGTTCTGAGTTATAAGTCATATTCCCATTATAAAATGTTTCTTCTCTTAAAAGAACGGCAAAAGTTGTTTACCTTTGATGTTAAATAACAAATGACTAAATAGAGTTCAATAAATAGAAAACAAATGTAAAAACCAAAGAAATAGAACTGGGCTGATTTTGTATCAATAAAGATTCTAGTCTCATTTGTTAGAACAGAGAAAAAGCATTATTAAATTCTAGGGTTGGGAGGGCCTATTTAATTGTCTATATTTTCCCAGACATTGTTCTATTTTTCTATGGACTAAGTTATTATGTCTAATACCTATTTTAGTCCTTATACAATCTTCCCTGCAATGCAGCTATTTTAATTAACAGAACAAATGTATTATTGAACATAAAGGAAATGACCAAAACCATAATTAGGCATGCAGTACAGTGTATTATAAATAATTATGATTCTTACGTAGGAACAGAATCCTCTACATTTTATAGGGAATTGAAGATAATAAATCCACATAGCATCATAATGAACTTAATGATTATTTACCTTAAAAAAAAAACATGAAAAAAGGAAAATTAAGTGTTTACATACAATCCACGGCACTTTTCAGAAATTTAACTTCTGTATTTTATTCTATTAAAAAGCGATTAATTCTTAATATTACTTTTGATTTATTGTAGAACAAGACTCATTAGTTCCAAGCAGAATTTAGTAAGATTGAAATTCTTTTTTAAAAATTTAAATTATTACATGCTGAATTTTAATCAGTGAAACCAAAGGTTTTCTTCCTAAATGCCTACCTGCGCATTGGCTTTCCTTCCATGCACCATGAAAAGTACCCTTCACCACACTCTAAAGCCGAACCTAAGACAACAGAAAAGCAGGAACTTAATAAAAGCTATTTCTGATCTTTACACTAACAATCTTTATCTAATCATTTCACTCATTTCGTCAGTTATCAAGAGTTTCATATCCTATTATATCACAGGCCTTTTGCAGATGCACAATAACTTAATCTAGCACATTTAAGATTACTATCCTTACTCTACATGCTAAAACGATTAAAGTAAAGGGGAGGTAAAGTATGCTAAATAGTCCTGTTAGGTCAGTCTTGTTCCTCTTCAAAGAGTGCTTGGAGATATTTAACTGTGATCTCGCCAACAAGTATATTTACAGAGCAATCACCAGATACCGACAGCAGTACTAACCTGATAGATCACATAGGGAACACGCTGCTTTAACAACGAATCTGAAGGTTGTTAACTTGTCCCGAAGTGACAGGAGGAGGAGGCGTCGGCATTTGCCTTTACAAACAACTCCGCTTCCGACAGCCCAGTGAGCTTGAACAGGGCAGGGAAAGTATGGCTCCAGACTAACACTCTTTACATGCATTTCCTTCAGTTCCCGAAACAATGTTCACTACCCACGTAGCAGGATTTCTCCAGGTCCCGAGGGTTAAATGGGGGCGCACAGTACTTTCTTCCTTCCCTGAATTCCAAACACTGTCTGGGGAAGCTGTCCAGGGTGCGGAACCCCAGCACTACCAAGCAGGACACAGCCCAGGGCCTCCTCTGGCTTCCGAGATAGGCTGTCAGCCAGCAAGAGCGCACTCTGGCGCTCCGCGAGGCCCGGCCCCAGCGCCCCAACAGTCTCTTCTCGGCGCCGACAGACAGGCGACCGACGAAGCACACCCCTGACCCATGGGGCAGCTCAGCAACTTGGGACCACATATTTGCTAAGCGAGCCCTGGGGCGCTGTCCGCTGTCCCCTGCTCTAAGGCGGCTGGCTCACTTACCGGCTCTGACACTTTCTTCTCTGCCGCAGCCTCCTCCGTCTACTCCGCCCTCCACTCCTCTCTGCCTCCTCCTCCACCGCTGCTAGCTCAGGCAGGATGCCGCTCTTAGAGCTATTTCCTTTCCCTTCACCCGCCCATGTCCAGAAGCAGGAAGTAGTCCTATTCTTAAACCGTTCCTGCAGGAAGCCACATACTCCGCCAAGGGGTTCCGGTGCGGCTCCGGAAGTAGTCGTGCCCTTTGCTGGGGCATTCGGGTAACCTCGAAGGCTGTTTATCTTCGTGGGGGTTCTTTGTATCCCAAGAGTAACCATTTTTAGAGTTCACTACGGAACTGGCAGTGTTTGAATACTGAAGCCTCCTCTTTTCTTCTTTGTTTTTGTCAGCAAAGGCAGTAGTCAAAGGGTAGTCACAGAAAGCTAAGAATTTTTATTTCTTTTTAGTTGGTGGGTCTCCTTTTGGCACAATGTTCCTAATTGTGGATTGGATTATTGCATGCACACATGGGTTGGCGTGTATCTGTCAGGCCTCTACTATGTGCAAGGTGCAGAAGTTACATAGATCAGAGATAGCCCTTACCCTCCAGATTTCCCACAGTCGAACTTTCAAGACACCAGGATTCTATCCAGGCTCTAAGGCTGTGTTAGTTTGCCCTTTCCACTTAGTATTCCACCACCAGACACTTCACCAAACGCATCTTCTGTGGATTCACTTTAATGTTAGGGAGGGAAGAGTATATTTTCTTAAAAAAATTTTTTTTTCAGTAGCAAGCAGAGCTAAAAAAGTATATTTTTCAAGTTATCTTTTCCTCCAGATTTTCCCATAGCACACAGTCACCTGAATTTTACTGTATATTAATATTTAGAAAACAAGTGATACAAGTGTAAGGTGGGGATTACAATTTCAGGAATGTCAGAGAAAGACTGTTGATGATTTCCTGATAAGTATACTCGGCTAAGTATTAACCAGATTTTCTTTAACTGTTCTTTATGTAGAATCTACACAGGTTTGTCTAGTTGTTTCTGAGGGGAAAGGATACCTCTTGTTAATTAGCTTGTAGTGGAAAATGCATGGCCTTTAGATCCAGATGTAGTGGCCCAGTGGATTCTTCTTGCCTGCTGCCCAGATACAGATGATTTATCAAGGTATAGGGATTGCAACAGAGAAAGAGTTTTACACAACGTTGAGTGGAAAAATGGAAGAAGTTTTATTGTTACTCAAATCAGTTATATTATTACTCAAATCAGCCTCCTGGAACATTTGGGGGCTAGGGTTTTTTTCAAAGGTGGTTTGGGGAACAGGGTAGGGATGGCTAGGCAATGGGTGCTTGCTGCTGACTGGTTGGGGATGCAGTCATAGGGGTATGGGAGATGGTCCTTCTGCCTACTGAGTCATTGCTGGGTGGAGCCACAGGAACAGTTGGTGGGTCCAGGTGGAGCCATCAGTAGTCAAACATGCAAAAAACTTAAAAATATACCCCAAAAGGCCAATCCTAGATTCTACAATAGTGATGTTTTCTGCAGGAGTAATTGGGGAAGTTGCATATCTTGTGACCTCTGGAATAATGCCTGGCAATCACTTATGTCTACACTTAACAGAATTCAGGCTCATCTATCCCCCTAGTCTGGTGGTTTCTCATTAGCTTTACAAAGACAGTTGAGTTTTGGGGAAGGACTATAATTATTTAAACTATTAAACTAAATGTCTCCCAAAGTTATCTTGGCTTAAGCCCAGTAATAATTAAGGACAGGCAGAAAGCTAAAGGCAAGATGGGGTTTGGCTAGATCAGATCTCCTCCACTGCTACAATTTTCTCACTGATAGAATTTTTGCAAAGGGGGTTTCAGTTTGCAAAGGCGATTTCACGATACACATAGGTATAAATCCTAGACCTGTAACTGACTAGCTTTGTGATCTTATTCGAAATTTTTACTGCATGTGTATATGTGATATATATACAGATGCAGCAAAATGATTTCTTTTCCACATTTTAAAACTTTAAATAAATTGTATCAAAGCATATGTATTCTTTCGCAACTTCCATTTTCCACTCAACATTCTGTTTGTAAGCTTTGTCCATGTTGATCAATGAAGGTCCAATTCAGTGATTCTCAAAGGGCGGTCCTGGACCAGCAGCATCAACATCGTTTGGAAAATGTCAACCCTTGAGTCCCATTACAGACCTATTGAATCAAAAACTGAAGGTGGGCCCCAGTAATTTGTGTTGTAACAAGTTCTCCAGGTGATTATAGTGCATGGTAAAGTTTGAGAACTACTGCACTATTTATTTTCACTGCTATGTAGTATTATATGAATATACCACAGATTTTAAAAAATGTTTTTTTTCTGCAGATTTTTACTATTTCCAGTTTTCTCTATTACAAACAGTGCTACAATGTAAATTCTTGCATATACCGCCTTGTGTAAACCTGTAAGTGTTTCTTTGGGGTGTGCACGCAGAAGCAAAATTGCTGGGTTGTTTGCTATGCACAGTTTCAACTGTATTAGCACTAGTCAAATTGCTCTCTAAAGTCATTTTCTATTTCAATAATAATAATACTAGCAAATACTTATTTAGCATGTTATAGTAACTCATCATTACTCACACTAGTCCTCTCGAGGTAGGATCTATTATCATTCCTGTTTCACAGATGGCACCAAGATGTTATGTAAGTTGCCCAAAGTCACACAGCTAGTTATGAAGTAGAGCAAGAACTTAAAACAATACACAATGGCTCTAGGGTCTGTGCTTTCAGTTACAGTGCTGTGTTGTCTCTCCATTACAAGTGTTTGAGGGTTTTTGTTGGTCTATATTATCATCACAGTTGGTGTTTTCCAAATTTAAATTTGTTTTTGCCAATTGGATGGGTGTAAAATGGTAATTCACTGTGGTTTAGATGTTTATTTCTTTCATTACTGTTCAAACATTTTTCATATGTGAAAGTGGTATTCAGATTTCCCTTCTATGAATTGCTTATTGTAAAAGATACCTTCAAAGTGACTGTTATTTTTTCTGTAATATGAATTATATTTATAATTCATAGTATAGTTATGAAAATGTTACTATATGATATAAAAATGTTACTAAAAATGCTGCTAACCAAAGACTGATTTTAAAACTCCTGTCCAGCATAAGAGCAGTCCCTCCTATTTCTGTAAATCTGTGGTTCACTCCCCAACCCACTGCAATCTGGTTTGTGCTTCTGCTACTCTGCTTCTTTTTAAAGTGGAGAAGTTCAGTGTGAGTCAACCCTTTTTACTTATGTCAAGACCTAGAAAACTCCATTTAGAAATGGGTATATGGTAAACCTGGTATTTGCAGTAATTACAGTTTTTCTGCCACCTGAGTAAGACTATGCCCTACGGGAGCCTGAATTTCTAGTTGAAAATATACGTAAAATAGATTTTACTTAGATTGGGTGTGTGAAAGAAAAATATCTTGGGCCCCCCAAATCACTAAGCTAAAGGGAAAAGTCAAGCTGGGAACTGCTTAGGGCAAACCTGCCTCCCATTCTTTTCAAAGTCACCCCTCTGCTTGCTGAGATAAATGCATATCTGATTGCCTCCTGTGGAGAGACTAATCAGAAACTTAAAAGAATGCAACAATTTGACTCTTATCTACCTATGACCTGGAAGCCCTCTCCCTGCTTCGAGTTGTCCTGCCTTTCCAGACCGAACCAATGTTCGTCTTACATATGTTGTTTGATGTTTCATGTCTCCCTAAAATGTGTAAAACCAAACTGTGATCTGATCACCTTGGGCACATGTGATCAGGATCTCTCCTGAGGCTGTGTCACAGGTGCATCCTCAACCTTGGCAAAATAAACTTTCTAAATTAACTGAGACCTGTTTCAGATTTTGGGGGTTCACGGGTGTGAGGTAGTGACAACAGCCAAATAATTCTTTTAAGGGGTTACTGAGTTTACCTTATAGTTTTTCAATCAGAAATTATATCTTGTTTCCAATGTATAAAATACAGTGGTTGAACCTAAGGTTTAGTTGTAGGTGAGATCCACAGGGCCCATTGTTTGTGGAATTTTCCTTCTTCTTCTTCCTTCTCCTTCTCCTTCTCCTTCCTTCTCCTTCTCCTTCTCCTTCTCCTCCTTCTCCTTCTCCTTCTCCTTCCTTCTCCTTCTCCTTCTCCTTCTCCTTCCTCTCCCTCTCCTTCTCCCTCTCCCTCTCCCTCTCCCCCTCCTCCTCCCCCTCCTCTTCCCTCTCCTCCTCCTCCTTCTTTCTTCTTTCTTCCTCTTTCTTCCTCCTTCTTTCTTCCTCCTTCTTCTTTCTTCCTCCTTCTTCTTTCTTCCT
>NC_045434.1:30328470-30350923 GCF_002776525.5 Piliocolobus tephrosceles | reverse complement strand
CTTCTTTCTTCCTCCTTCTTCTTTCTTCCTCCTTCTTCTTTCTTCCTTCTTCTTCTTCTTCTCCTTCTCCTTCTCCTTCTCCTTCTCCTTCTCCTTCTCCTTCTCCTTCTCCTTCTCCTTCTCCTTCTCCTTCTCCTTCTCCTTCTCCTTCTCCTTCTTCTTCTTCTTCTTCTTCTTCTTCTTCTTCTTCTTCTTCCTCAATCTGTTACCCAGGCTGGAGTACAGTAGTGCAATCACAGCTCACTGTTGCCTCCGCCTCCTGGGCTCAAGTGATCCTTTCATCTTGTTACAGTAGGTGGCTAGCCAGGCATGTGCGAGACCGGGAAGGGCTTCCCCCACACCTCACCAGGAATGTCAGGCCAGGCAGTTGTCACACTGCCTCTCTAATACAATAATTGGTTGCAAATAGCACCAGGGAGAGGCAGTTTCCCAATAGATAAAAACACCTGAAACTGGTGGCAGCTTCTCAATAAGATATCAGGAATTGGGTGAGTGGGCTCCAGCATGTGCATTAAAGGGCAAAATGGCAGAGTTTAGCTGGTATATGACCTTCTGGGGGCATTTCACCAGAATGGGAAGAATGCCTCAAATGAGCATGTGTACAGCTCAAGTAAACATACTCTGCATGCTCCCCTCCCAGGCACTAGCAGGCCATTGCACATGCATACAACCCACCCCAAGGGAAGAATCAGGGCAGAAGGGATGCAAGACCACAGATGTATGCCAGCATATAAAACCCTAAGTCAAAAGGTCAAACTTCACACTTGTTTTCAAGTTGCCTGCTTGGACCTCTTCCAGGTGTACTTTCCTTCCTTTCACTCCTGCTCTAAAACTTGCCTCCGTCTCTTTTGCCTCATGGCTCTCAGCCAAATTCTTTCTTCTGAGGAGGCAAGAATTGAGGTTGCTGCAGACCCACATGTATTCACCACTGGTAACAACTTCAGCCTCTTCAGTAGCTGGGACCACAGGCATGTTCCACCATGCCCAGCTAAATTTTTTTTTTTTTTTTTTTTTTGTAGAGACGAGGTCTCACTATGTAGCCCAGGCTGGTCTTGGACTCCTGGGGTCAAGTGATCCTCCCACCTTGGCCTCCCAAAGTGCTAGGATTAGAGACATTAACCACCGCACCCAGTGACTTTTTATTCCTGAGGAGACAGACAGTATAAAATTGAACCATGAATTACACAATTAGTTGTTCAATTATGATTGAGGTAATTGAAAGTGATCTACTGGATGCTAAGAAAACATCTAGTAGGGTGGCTCATGCCTGTATCCCAGCTCTTTGGGAAACTAAGGCAGAAGTATTGCTTGAGCCCAGGAGTTTGAAACCAGCTGGGGCAACATAGGGAGACTTTGTCTCTACAAAAAAATTAAAAATTAGCTGGGCATGGTGTCACACACCTCTAGTCCCAGCTACTCGGAAGGCTGAGGCGGGAGGATCTCATGAGCCCAGGAGGTTGAAGCTGCAGTGAGCTGTGATTGTGCCATTATGCTTTATTCTGGGCAACAGAGTAAGGCCTTGTCTAAAAGGAAAAAAGAAAAAAGCATTTAGTAGGGTGCCCAGATATGGTCTAGAGGGTAACAGAAAGTATGGTGTGCAGCCTTTAAGATGGCTCTAAGTCTTCTCTGCCTCTTGGTTTTCATTCCCTCATGTAATCCCCTCCTTTGGGTGTGTGTTGGCTGAACCTAGTGACTAACAAATGGAATATAGCAAAAACCATGAAATGGTACTTCTAAGATTAGGTTATAAAATGACTGTGGCTTCTGTCTCAGATGTCATCTCTCTCTAGCTTTCTCTGAGGGAAATAAGCTACCATGTTGTGAGCTGCCCTGTGAGGAGCCTTGTATGGCAAGAAACTGAGAGAGGCTTCTGGCCATCAGAGAGGAGCTAAAATCTCAGTCTGATAGCCCATGAAGAGCTGAATCCTGCCATTAGCAACATGAGTAAGCTTGGAAGTGAATCCCAGTTGAGCCTCTAGATAAAACTGCAGACTTTGCTGATAACTTGACTAAAACCTCATGAGTTGGAAGGGAAGGAGGAATGTTATAGGGAAAGACACTAAAGCCAGAGAGGCAAGGACAGGTTGGCCAGGGTGCACTGGGGAGAGTAGCATGACACAAAGCTGGTGGAATTAGAAAGTATTTTGGAAAGTTTAGGAACAGAGCAGGAAGAATGTGCACAAGTAAGACAATGACAAAGCATTTTCCTAGTTTTCTTGATGCTGCTACAGAATTCTAGGGTGCTTATAGGATGGTACAACAGAGAGCAATATGATGGGAGCTAGAAGACCGGGGTTCCAGTGCTAATCCTGTGATCTCAAGCCATCACTTGGTCGTTCTTGTTCTCAGTTTTCTCCTCTATAAGATGGAATCTAAATCCTTTATAATTTCTCAGTCAAGAGTTATTAGTTACATGAAACGTATATGGGGAAAACTATAAAACATTCCTGAAATTAAAAAAAAGTAGATTTGAGCAGATAGAAAGTCATTCCACGTTATTGGATAAGTTGACTCAATTTCATAAAGATAACAGTGCCCCATAAAGTAATTTATAAATTTAATGCAATCCAATGTCTTTGTTTGTGCTTCTATAGCAAAATACCTTAGACTGGATAATTTACAAAGAACAGAATTTATTTTCCCATAGTTCTGGAGGCTGGGAGGCCCCAGGTCAAGGCATCAGCATTGTCAGTGTCTGACAAGGGCTGCTGTTTGCTTCCAAGATGTTGTCCTGCTGCTACCTCCTCTGGAGGGGATGAATGCTGTTTCCACACATGGCAGAAAGGCAAGAGAATGTTCCTTCAAACCTGAGCCATAAGGGAGCTAATCCTATTCGTGAGTGTGGAGCCCTCATGGCTTAATCACCTTCCAAAAGCCATATGTCTTAATAATGTCACATTTAGGATTACGTTTCAACATGAAATTTGGAGAGGACACCATCCATTAGTCAAACCATAGCACCAAATAAAATCAACTTCAGAGTTTTTACAGAGCTAGATAAGTTGATTATAAAGTTAATATGGAAGAAAAGATAAATGAAAATAACCAGAAATACTCTTACTCTAAAAATAGAAATAGCTGAGAGGAGGGTTAACCCTAAGAGATATTATTAAAACATGTTCTAAAACCTCAATAATTAAAACTGTGGTTTGGGCATATAAACAGATAAATACAACAGGGTAAGAAATCCAGAAATAGACCTTAGAACTTATGGAAATTTAGTATGTGATCTCAAATCAGTGGGGCAATAGGGGTTCTTTATTAAATGATGCTTGCTGAGACCAGCTTGGTTGGGGACACTCTAACCCAGTGGTGCTAGAGGAATTAAAGACACACATAAGAAATATGGAGGTGTGAAGTGGGAAATCCGGGGTCTCACAGCCTTTAGAGCTGACAGCATTGAACAGAGATTTACCCACATTATTTATTAACAGCAAACCAGTCATTAGCATTGCTTCTATAGATATTAAATTAACTAAAAGTATCCCTTATGGGAAATGAAGGGATGGGCCGAATTAAAGGAATAGGTTGGGCTAGTTAACTGCAGCAGGAGCATGTCCTTAAGGCACAGATCACTCATGCTATTGTTTGTGGCTTAAGAATGCCTTTAAGTGGTTTTCTACCCTGGGCTGGCCAGGTATTCCTTGCACTCATTCTGGTAAACCCACAACTTTTTCAGTGTGGGCATTAGGGCCATTATGAATATATTACAGTGCTGCAGAGATTTTGTTTATGGCCAGTTTTGGGGCCAGTTTATGGCTAGATTTTGGGGTCTTGCTCCCAACATGTCCCCCTTCTTTGATTTGCAAATCGATAAAAGCAAAGGTAGCTTTGTCATGGTGAGCTACTTCTCACAGGAGTCAGGATCCGCATCTACAGACTATACAAGGACAAACAACATAGATTAAAAACACAGTCATCATTGAAATCACAGAGCTTCCAAGTGTTTTTATCTATTTTAATGGGTTACTAGCTGCTAATTTGTCCGCAGCTCCTTTAAGCACTCCAGTTCCTGGCATTAAGATCAAGTGTATCTGGGATGCTTTAAATATTTGTTCTTTTAATTTTGCTATATCTAAAAACAAGTTTGTAGAGTGTCCTTATAGATACTTTTTTATTCTTTCCCAAATTTTGATCTTATTAAGAGCATTTAATAGTTTCCACAAATCTTTGTGTTTAGCTCCTAGAGTGGGCCATGTCATGAGGCTGAGGTGCCGCTATACTGCCATGGTTCCAGATAATAGGAACTCTTGCTGTACTTCTTATTATGTCTACCATCTGACCTTTTTGTTCAGATCAGCTGAACATAGTGTGGTCATGGCACACAGACTGAGAGGTGCAATTTAAGCTAAACATCCCCTTAGGGGACCAATTAATAATGATTCCATAGGAATCATTGTGCAGCACCTCTGCCTGTTCTGCAAAGCGATCTTCCTAAACAAGTACATTCATTATTTCTAGCCAGGTTCTATTTTGTTTACAAATAGGTTTTTGAGGGTGGTATGCCTCAATTGTAGGAGCAGATTTATTATGGTAAATACTGAGATCAGAAAGCATGTGTAACTGTGTCATAGAGTGATTAAATCCAGGCATTATTACCAGCCAAGATTGATAAATATGCCCAATAAGTATAATTGTTCTCTGTGTCAGCCCTTGTTGAAGGAATACTCATGGCAGTGGTGATAACCGCTATCATAGCTACCATCAAATTACTCATTGTGACTGGTTGTCCCACTTTCCTCAGGTTTTCTTCTGCCATCTGTGACAGCTTCTTGATCTGTTCCCAGGTGGGTGGCTGTGTTCAACAGGTGTTGCTCGTGACAGTTGGGGTCCTCCTCAGCATCAGCCTTGACATGGCTGCAACCAGGGAGTCCTTGGGATCCTCCCAGAATCTCTTCCTTGACATCTGGTACATAATAAGGTTTCAGGTGTCTTGATGGTATCCAAATTGGCTGTTGATTTTGGCCTGGAGAAACACAAGCATAACCTCTACCCCAAGTTATTATTTTACCTATTTCCCAACTTTTTGTTATTGGATCTCTCCACCAAATCAATTGTTCTGCTTCTGTCTTTGCAGCTGGTTTCTGTAGATGCTGTTCAGCTGCTGATAACATCTGGCCTTTGGGCAGGCTCAAAAAATTTAAAGTTAATAATGCTAGATTCAGTTGCATCTCTGAGGTTCCATATTCTCTGTCTCCCCCTTTCTGCTTTTGCAACTGCTGTTTTAGGGAGACATTCATTCTTTCCACTATGGCTTGTCCTTGAGAATTGCATGGGATACCAGTAATGTGTTTAATAGTCCACATAGAGAAAAATGTAGCTTGGCTAGTATAGCCTGGGGCACTATCTGTCTTAATAGAAGCTGGAATGCTCATCACCACAAAAGACTGCAAAAGATGATGTTTAACACAGGCAGAAGACTCTCCTGTTTGGCATGTAGCCTAGACAAAGTGAAAAAAGGTGTCCACACATACATGTACATAAGCTAGTCTCCCAAACGAGGGAACATGTGTGACTTCCATTTGCCAAAGAGAGTTAGGTTCCAATCCTTGAGAATTAACTCCTCCTGTAAAAGATGAGGAATACCATTTGGCAAGTTG
The DNA here is from genome assembly GCF_002776525.5 of Piliocolobus tephrosceles. Lineage (NCBI taxonomy): Eukaryota > Metazoa > Chordata > Mammalia > Primates > Cercopithecidae > Piliocolobus > Piliocolobus tephrosceles. The sequence continues at coordinate 30,345,323 of NC_045434.1, read as the reverse complement.
GGCATCATTGGATAATATTTTTAGCTTATTTCAGGTAATGTATCTGCGTTTGAGACCAGAGGCATTAACATGGTTTAAATTGTAAAAGTGTCTAGCGTTAGATATTGCTTTAGCAACTAGGCGATCAGCCATTTGATTCCCTTCAGTCAAAGGTCCTGGAAGAGGTGTATGAGCTCTAATGTGAGTGATGTAAAAAGGGTGCATTCTACTCCTAACTGCTGTTTGCAATTGGGTAAATAAAGTCATCAGTTGTTCATCTGTATGAAATTGTAACTGAGCATTTTCAATTAACTGTGTGGAATGAACCATGTATGAAGAATTTGAAATCACATTAATAGGCATATAAGCTCTGCTTTTTGAGCTGAAGTGTAAGACGTCTGGAAAACTTTACTTTTTGAGCCAAAATAAGAAGCTTTACCATTACTAGATCCATCTGTAAAAACATTCTCAGCCCCTTCAAATGGTTTAAACTTAGTTATTTTGGGGAGAATCCAATTAGTTAATTTCAAAAAAACTGAAACACCTTCGTTTTAGGAAAATGATTATTGAGAATGCCCACAAAGTCAGCTAAATGGGTTTGCCAAGTAAGATTATTTATAGAAGCTTGCTGTATTTGTACCTTCGTGAGAGGGACAGTAATTATTCCAGGATCATATCCATGTAATTTAACAATCTGAGTTCTCCCAATCCCTATCATGGTAGCGATTTGATCCAAATAAGGAGTTAGAGTCCATGAATTAGTATGTGGAAGAAAAAGCCACTCTACTAAGTCCCGTTCTTGGACAATAACACCAGTGAATGCTGAGTTGAAAAAATTAGCAAATCTAGAGTCTTCTCTGGATCTATTCTATTTATTTGAGCTTTATGGACTTGCTTCTCAATCAGTTGTAACTCTGCCTCAGCCTCCTTTGTTAATTGCCAAGGGCTAGTGAGACTAGGATTTCCTCTAAGGATAGAAAACAGATTACTCATGGCATAGGTAGGAATGCCTAGAGCAGGTCGTATCCAATTAATGTCCCCTAGTAATTTTTGAAAGTCATTTAATGTTTTTAATTGATCCCTACGTATGGTTACTTTCTGTGGCACAATGGTAGTGTCATTTACTAAGGTCCCCAAGTAGGAGTAAGGAATAGTAGTCTGAATTTAGTCAGGAGCTATAATTAAACCAGCACGAGAAATTGAATTTTGCAAGTGATCATAACATTGGAGTAATATTTCTCATGTGGGGGCAGCACAAAGCTTATCATTTATATAGTGAATAATGTAACACTGTGAAAATTTTTTGCGAGTGGGTTCAGTTGCTTGCCTCACATACATCTGGCAAATTGTTGGACTGTTTAACATGCCTTATGGCAACAATTTCCAGTGATAACACTTAGCAGGTTGCAGGTTGTTTACTGCAGGAATTGTAAATGCAAACTGTTCACAGTCTTGCGCAGCTGAAGGGATAGTAAAGAAACAATCTTTTAAATCTATGACTATTAAAGGCCAATTTTTTTGGAATTATAGCAGGAGAAGGCAATCCTGGCTGTAATGCTCCCATAGGTTGTATAACTGAATTGATGGCCCTTAAGTCAGTTAACATTCTCCATTTACCTGATTTTTTTCTTAGTTACAAAAACTGGAGAATTCCAAGGGGAAAATGTTGGAGCTATGTACCCGTTTTCTAATTGTTCAGTAACTAATTTCTCTAAAGCCTCCAGTTTCTCTTTACTTAGCAGCCATTGTTCTATCCAAATTGGCTTATCTGTTAACAATTTTAAAGGTATAGGTTCTGGAGGCTTAACAATGGCCACCATAAAAAGTGATATCCTAATCTTTGGCGGGAACTTTTTAAACCTTGCAAAATTTTTTTCTAGTCCTGTACCAGGGACATACTCCATTTCATGCATCATATGTTGACTTTGAGGGCTATATAATTGTTCTGGAATTAGAACTTATGCTCCCTATTGTTGTAATAAATCTCTTTCCCATAAATTTATAGGTACAGTTATTGGTTGAACAGTGCTAGGTTGCCCATCCTGCCCTTCACAATGCAAAATGTAACTACTTTGATATACTTCAGGGGCTTTACCAATTCCAACTATGTTAAATTGAGCAGATTGAATTGGCCACGTGGATGGCCAGTGCTGTAGAGAAATGATTGAAATGTCCACTCCTGTATCTACCAAACTTTTAAATTTCTCTCCCTGAATAGTTAGTTATTCCACAGGTAGGACAGTTATCAGTAATTTGATTTACCCAATAAGCTGCTTTGCCTTGTTTATTTGTGCTTCCAAATCCTCCTGTTCATTTAATTTCACTTTTTCCCATTCCCACATATGGCACAATCAGGAGCTGTGCTATGTGCTCTCCTGGCTCTGCTTTCCAGGGAACAGAAGTAGATATAACAGTTTGAATTTCCCCATTGCAATCTGAATCAATGACTCCTGTATGTATTTGTATCCCTTTTAAACTTAAACTAGACCTTCCTAAAACTAATCCTATCGTACCCGCTGGCAAGGGTCCACAGACTCCTGTTGGGACCTTTTGCAGGAGTTCCCCAGGCAGAAGGCTCACAGCTTTTGTGCAGCATAAATCTACTGTGGCACTACCGGCTGTGGTGGGGGACAGACATTGTACAGGGGTGAGGGAATGGCCTGAGCTGGAAACGCCCCGGTTTAGAATGGGGCTCAGGATGGGCCCCTCATGGTGTTTCCCGAAATCGGGTTCCCATCTTTATCAAACTTAGAATGACACTGATTAGCTCAATGTTTTCCTTTTTTACATTTTGGACATATTTCAGGTTCAACAGTTTTCTTTTTTTCCCTATCTGGTGGCCTGACTCACTGATTTTTTTGTACATTCTTTTTTAGTATGACCATGCTTCCCACAGTTAAAACAAGCTCCAGGAAATGGAGTATTTCCTTTATCCACTCTCAGTCCTGCTATTGCCTGTGCCAACAAGGTAGCTTAATGCAGATTACCTCCGATACATCACAGGCCTTGATATAATCAACTAAATGTGCTTTCTCTCTGATAGGTTGCAGAGCAGCCTGGCAATCGGGATTAGCATTGTCGAAAGCTAATAACTGCAACACTATATCCTGAGCAGCCAAATCTGCAATCATCTTTTTAAGAGACTCCTGTAACCTAGCTATAAATCAATGTATGGTTCTCTTCATCCCTGTTTTATAGCACTAAAGGAAGGGTATTGTTCTCCACCTGAAGTGATTTTTTTCCCAAGCTCTAATGCATGCTCTGCTAAGCTGTTCTGTGGCATCATCCTGCATGATCACTTGTGCATCTAAACCAGCCCAGCCGCCAACCCCCAAAAGTTGGTCTGCAGTTATGTTAATTTGAGGTTGGGCCTGGGCATTGCGAGCAGTCTGAATGGAAGTTTCATCTGCTCACCAAGTTTTAAATTGTAAGAACTGAGCAGGAGTTAGACAAGCTCGAGTAAGAGTGTCCCTGTCAGTAGGTATCATCCGACTGGAAACAGTAACATTCTTTAACAGTCCCATTGCAAAAGGAGTACCTGGTCCATACTCATTTATAGCTTGTTTAAATTATTTGAGTAATTTGAAAGGAAAAGGCTCAAATGTAGCTGTAATATTTCCCTGTTGATCTGGGGGGTGTATTCTAACAGGGAACTGCCAAGTCTGTAAATCACCCTCTCGTCTAGCTTGCTGAATTCCTGCCTGAATAGAACTAAGAGCGGTCACTCAAGGCACTGCTTGAACAGTCACTGGGGCAACTAGTTTTCGCCCAGTGTCCTACGGAAAAGAAATATCTGGAGGGTCTTTTTCTTCAAAATAATAATGAGGGAGTGCAGAAGGGTAGGGATGAACCTCTCCCTCTTTTGCTGCTTTAGCTATAGCTGGCAAATGAACCTGGTCTGTAACCTCTTCTGTTACTTCATTATACTCTCGTTCCTCCTCCTCATCAGTTTGAAAAAGTTCCAAGGTGAAACAAACCACACCCCAAACTTGTCCTATTGTTATCCTGAAGCTTCTGAGCTCCCCTTCTTACTCACCACAGGGATTGCTTTCAGAGTATTTGGGTGTCCTCCAGCTAGTTTTCCATTCCAACCATTGCTCCGGCAACCCTTCAACCTGGATTCAAGCCCCCATGAATGGATGCCACTTACCAAGACAAGCCTGATTGAGGAGACCCTAACCCAGTGGTGCTAGAGGAATTAAAGATACACATACAGAAATATAGAGGTGTGAAGTGGGAAATCAGGGGTCTCACAGCCTTCAGAGCTGAGAGCTCCAAACAGAGATTTACCCACGTATTTATTAACAGCAAACCAGTCATTAGCATTGTTTCTATAGATATTAAATTAACTAAAAGTATCCCTTATGGGAAACAAAGGGATGGGCCAAATTAAAGGAATAGGTTGGGCTAGTTAACTGCAGCAGGAGCATGTCCTTAAGGCACAGTTCACTCATGCTATTGTTTGTGGCTTAAGAATGCCTTTAAGTGGTTTTCTGCCCTGGGCTGGCCAGGTGTTCCTTGCCCTCATTCTGGTAAACCCACAACCTTTCAACATGGTAAACCCACAACCTTTCAACATGGGCATTAAGGCCATTATGAACATATTACAGTGCTACAGAGGTTTTGTTTATGGCCAGTTTTGGGACCAGTTTATGGCCAGATTTTGGGGAGCTTGCTCCCAACAGATGCTGATACAACTATGAAACATATGAAATTGGATTTATTTCCTTTTCACTACAGTCTAACAAAGTCCTCTGAAGACCCTATGGGAAGATCTGAGCCTGGGATGGTCCTTTATATTTGTCAAAAGTTGGAGTTAGAAGGCCAGTTCTTTATAGCCCACATCAATCAAATGTATTTGAAATCTTAAGGTAATAATGAAGGCGTAAAAATAATATGAGAAAATATGGGTGAATTTCTTTATTAAGAGTGGAGAGGCTGGGCATGGTGGCTCATGCCTGTAATCCCAGCACTTTGGGAGGCCAAGGTGGGCTGATCACTTGAGGTCAGCAGTTCAAGACCAGCCTGGCCAACATGGTGAAACACTGTCTCTATTAAAAGTGCAAAAATTAGCTGGACGTGGTGGCAGGCACCCGTAATCCCAGGTACTTGGGGGGCTGAGACAGGAGAATCTCTTGAACCTGGGAGGCGGATGTTGCGGTGAGCTGAGATTGCACCACTGCACTTCAGCCTGGGTGACAGAGCAAGTCTTTGTCTCAAATAAGAAAAAAAAAAAAAGGAGAAACACTTCCCTGAATATGACTCAAAATCTAGAAGCAAAAAGATTGATCAATTTGACTGCATTAAAAAATGTCCATGGGACAAAGATAAATAAAGTAAAAAAAAAATGACAATTAGGAAAAACATATTTGCAAAATATTAATATATCATAAAGGGTTCATAATGTAATATATAAATGACTCCTAAAAATAAAGTAAAAGCAAATAACATAAATGGGCAAAATATATGAACAGCCACTTTACAGAAAAAGAAAATGTCCTCAATCATTTAAATATATAATGAGCAATCTTGCTCATAATAAGATAAATGCAAATTGTTTCTATTGAGACCATTTACCACGTATAAAGTAGGCAAAAATCTGAAATTGCACACCCTCTTTTTCTGACAAAACTGTGGGGAAGAACGCACTCATTTGTGACGAGTGTGTGTACAAAATGATAAAACTTCTATGGAGGGGGATTTGGCAAGATCTAGCAAAATTACATTTGCATTGACCTTTTTCCATTATCCTGAGGAAACACTTGCAAAAATAAAATAAGTTATGCACAAGGTTACTCGCTGCAGGATACTTTGTAATAAAAAAAATTAGAAGGAATCTAAAAGATTCTTATTAGGGGGCTGATTACATAAACTATGGGTATCCACATAATGAGGACTATGCAATTATAACAAAAAAATGACAAAGGGCTGGGTGGGATGGCTCACAACTGTAATCCCAGCACTTTGGGAGGCTGAGGCGGGTGGATCACCTGAGGTCAGGAGTTCGAGACCAGCCTGGCCAATATGGTGAAACCTCATCTCTACTAAAAATACAAAAATTAGCCATGCATGGTTGTGGGTGCCTGTAATCCCAGCTACTCAGGAGGCTGAGGCAGGAGAATTGCTTGAACCCGGGAGGCAGAGGTTTCAGTGAGCTGAGATCGCGCCACTGCTCTCCAGCCTGGGTGACAGAGTGAGATTTGGTCTCAAAAAAAATAATAAAAAAGAAAAAAACAAGGAGGAATTTTTTTTTTTTTTAAAGACAGAATCTTGCTCTGTTGCCCAGGCTGGAGTGCAGTAGCATGATCTCAGCTCATGGCAACCTCCACCACCCAGGTTCAAGCAATTCTCTTGCCTCAGCCTCCTGAGTAGCTGGGCTTGCAGGCACATGCCACCAGGCCAGCTAATTTTTGTATTTTCAGTAGACACGGGGTTTCACCATATTGGTCAGGCTAGTCTCGAACTCCTGACCTTGTGATCTGCCCGCCTCAGCCTCCCAAAGTGCTGGGATTACAGGCGTGAGCCACTGCACCTGGCTGGAAGCTCTCTTAATGGCATGCTCTTCAAGCATATTGTTAAGTAATGAAAACCAAGTGAACAGTGTTTATAGCATGCTAAATTTGATTAAGAAATGGGCAGAAATACAGTGTGAGTGTATAAAAGTGTATATGTATTTATAGTTTAACATTTTACATATTATATATGTATATAAATTGAAAGATAAGTGGAGAATTAATAAAAATGGTTACCTACAGGGGAAAGGAGAGACCAGGGTAGAAAGGTTAGGGATAGCAGCCAGATTTTGAAAGTATTGGCCTTTATATTTTTATTTATTAAATGTTCTTAATTAAAAAATTCACTTAAGCAAAATCTCTTTTTATTTATTTAATTTTTTAAATACAGAGTCTCTCTTTGTCACCCAGGCTAAAGAGCAGTCGTGCAAACATGGCTCACTGCAGCCTCAACCTCCTGGGCTCAAGGAATTCTCCTGCCTCAGCCCCACAAATAGCTGGGACTATAGGTACGTGCCACCACACCTGGCTAATTTTCGTATTTTTTTTTTTTCTGTAGAGACAGAGTTTCACCATGGTGCCCCGGCTGATCCCGAACTCCTGAGCTCAAGTGATCTACCTACCTAGGCTCCCAAAGTGCTGGGATTAGAGGTGTGAGCCACCACGCCCAGCCCTCTATTTTTATTTAAATAAAATTTTATTATTTACTTAATATGTATTTTTATTCTAATAAAAGGCATTTATTTTAATATCTTTAAAATTTTTAAAGAAAATTTAATGAGAAGAGAAAAAAGCCATCCTTAAATATTGAAGAATAAACAGCTCTAACTATGTTAAGTTGGTAGCATATATAGTTAATGCTGTAATGTACCACCCAGCATTCCTCAGGAATGAGGGACATAATCCGTCAGATGCTAGAAGTACTGCTGACAGAGAGAGCCCTGCTGTCAGCTCTTTTTGGGAGGCACCTTGACTGAAAAAGAGTGGCCTGACCAAGGTCTCACTCCGTCTCTGGGACAGCCTGCATTCAATCACTGGTCAATGCAGGGATATAAACTCACAGCTCTGTCGCCCCTACTTGGGATAACTCTGAAGGATCATCCCAGTGTCAGAGCTTCCCAGAGGGGCTGCAGAGGCCTTTGTTGAAACTACAGTACAGCCCAACTTCTCCCTCTGCCCTGCTTCTGTCCTTTTTTTCCACAGGTATTGATCCCAAAAGCACTCTCTAATAAATTACCTGCATACTAAACTCCATCTCAGAATGTGCTTCCTGAGGAGTCCAGCTGCAACAGTTAGTGTCAGGAGTGGTTCAAAGAAGCAGTCACTGTAAGGGATTTTGGTGTTGGACCACCTGCTTCCAGGCTAGCAATGAGAATATCAACACTTGTGGTAGAAAGAAGCACAGATAGCCCTTGGCACAATTGAAGTGCAATTGTTCAAAACTTCACCACTGCTGAACTGTATCTTCTGGTGGATGGAAACACTCTAGTAGGTTCAGTGGATCAGATGTTTGAGATATATGGGGGAAATATGAGTGGGGTGATGTTAAGCTTATTTGATATTTTGAAGAAATGTAATGAAAGGTTGAGAGTGATTAATTTGACAAAAACTAAGCATGAAAGCCAAAGGGCATCCTCATTAAGAAATAGGAGGCTCTCATCTGCAACTGGAAAGCAGGAAAAGCTCAGGGCTAGGTCCAGGACTTAATTGTAAGAGTTGCAGGGCCTCACAGAAGATTAAATTCTTACTACTGGCAAGTTGGCTCTGCCTAGAACAGGGTGCTAGCTGGGGAAAAGTGGGATCTTGACACATGGGATGGGACATCTGTGTTCATGCACCCCCAAATCTTTAATTCCCAAAGTTCCCTGAACCCTCTAAGCCTAGAGAAGTGGCCCTCTCCTCCCTAGGGCCAGTGCTCCTTCCTTGCTTGAAGATGATGAAAAGGCCTCCCCACTGCAGGACATCAGCCCTTTCAAGATCAGCCCCACTTTCCTGCCTTGCCACTAAGCCAATAACTAGATTAAGTTACAACATAACCCTGCTAGGGACATGCTTGGCCCACAAAGGAGGAAAAGGACAGCATTAGTTTTTATGGCAGCGGTGCTAAGTGGCTTTAACAACTGAAATCTATTTTCTTGCAGTTCTGGAGGCTGGGAGTCTGAGATCAAAGTGTCAGCATCATCAGACCATCACTGTTACATAAATGCTTTCCCCTCTCTCACACCTGTGGTTGCATGGGCTTGCCTATGACCAACAGAAGGAGTGGGAAAAAGCTTGAGCTTGGTTCATGACTGGGTTGGATCAGGACACTGGTACAAGCCATACAATGGACAGTGGCTGCACTACAGAGGTGAGAGGAAATTCTCCAAATGGGCAAGAACATTGGAAAACCTACCTCTGTGTGGAAAGAAAAATGGTTCAAGGTTAGAATTTACATAGACACACAAACTGCAATGAATGGCTTGGCTGGAAGGTGAAATATTTGGGGACAGGGGAAAAGGAGACCTGAGGTAGAGGCATGTGAATGGACGTATAAGAATGGACACAGAGATGGGGAGGGGTGGTTCACGCCTGTAATCCCAGCATTTTGGGAGACTGAGGAGGGTGGATCACTTGAGTTCAGGAGTTTGAGACCAGCCTGGCCAACACAGTAAAACCCCGTCTCTACTAAAAATACAAAAATTAGCTGGGTGTGGTGGTATGCACCTGTAATTCCAGCTACTTGGGAGCCTGAGGCACGAGAATCGCTTGAACCCAGGAGGCAGAGGTTGCAGGTAGCCGAGATCATGCTACTGTACTCTAGCCTGGACAACAGAATGAGACTTCATCTCAAAAAAATAAAAATAAAAATAAAATAAAAAGAATGGACACAGAGGGGCGTGATGTTTCATGCTTGTAATCCCAGTGCTTTGGGAGGCCAAGTTGGGAGGATCACTTGAGGCCAGGAATTCCAGATCAGCCTGGGCAACATAGCAAGATCCTGTCTCTAAAAGAAAGAAATTAGTCAAGCATGGTAGTGGTGCATGTATATCATCCTAACGACTTCAGGAAGCTGAAGTGGGAGGATCACATGAGCCCAGAAGTTCAAGGTTATAGTGAGCTGTGATTGCACCACTTCATTTCAGCCTGGGCAAGAAAGTGAGACCCTATCCCCCCCCCCCCCCCCCAAAAAAAAAGAACACAGAATGACAACCAGCAGACTGCCAGCAATAAAGATCAGTGCAGAGTCCCTGACATCATGGCACTTACCCCCTACCTTCCTCCTCTTATTCCTCCTCCTTCTTCCTTGGCTTCTGTGTTGCCTCATTCACCTAAAACTGTTTATTCTCTAATGATTTTTTCCCTATCTTCTTTTGCCTTCTCCCTAAATGTAGTTGTTCCCCAAGGCTCTGCCTTTAGCCTCTTTTCTTCTGCTTATAAACACTCACCTTGGATGGCTTTGGAGCCCATCCTCTTTGAAGGTTTTAGCTACCCCCTATATGATGATGACTCTGAAATCTATATTTATATCCCTGTCTTATCTGCTGAGCTTCGAATTCAAATATATGTTGGCTGGAGGTACTTGATACTTCTACTTCTAGTTGTCTAAGCCTGCACTCATCATCCTGACTTTAACACTAACCTTCAAAATCTTCTAATTAGAAAATCATAGGCTACCTAGTCACCCAAGAGAGAAGCCAGAGAGCCACTCTTGGCTTCTCTCTGTGCCTGCTGTCTCATCCCCTCCATATCATGTTGCTGTTTGACCTCTTCCAATCCCGGTAACCACATCTCTTGCCTCTGCCCCAACCATATACTTTTCTGCTGTTTCAAACACTTAGGTGTTCACCAATGTACTTTGTAACTTATTTTGTGCCTTCATGCCCTTTTATGTTTCTTTTGAATGTCATTACCACTCCTTTGCCTGTTGAATTTCTAGTTATTTTTGATTTTTAATTTTCACTCTATCTTATTTATTATTGTGAGCTTTGAATCATAAAATGATTTTTACATCACTAATACAAAAGTTAAAATTTTTAATTTAATTCTAATTTTTAAATATTTATTTATTTATTTATTTATTATACATTAAGTTCTAGGGTACATGTGCACAACATGCAGGTTTGTTACGTATGTATACATGTGCCATGTTGGTTTGCTGCACCCATTAACTCGTCATTTACATTAGGTATTTCTCCTAATGCTATCCCTCCCCCAGCCCCCGACCCCACAACAGGCCCCACTGTGTGATGTTCCCCGCCCTGTGTCCAAGTGTTCTCATTGTTCAATTCCCACCTGTGAGCGAGAGCATATGGTGTTTGGTTTTCTATCCTTACGTTAGTTTGCTAAGAATGATGGTTTCCGGCTTCATCCATGTCCCTGCAAAGGATATGAACTCATCCTTTTTTATGGCTTCATAGTATTCCATGGTGTATATGTGCCACATTTTCTTCATCTAGTCTATCATTGATGGACATTTGGGTTTCCAAGTCTTTGCTAAAGTGAATAGTGCCACAATAAACATACGTGTGCATGTGTCTTTATAGTGGCATGATTTATAATCCTTTGGGTATATACTCAGTAATGGGATCGCTGGGTCAAATGGTATTTCTAGTTCTAGATCCTTGAGGAATCGCCACACTGTCTTCCACAATGGTTGAACTACTTTACACTCCCACCAACAGTGTAAAAGCATTCCTAGTTCTCCACATCCTCTCCAGCACCTGTTGTTTCCTGACTTTTTAATGATCGCCATTCTAACTGGTGTGAGATGGTATCTCATTGTGGTTTTGATCTGCATTTCTCTGATGACCAGTGATGATGAGCATTTTCTCACGTGTCTGTTGGCTGCATAAATGTCTTCTGTTGAAAAGTGTCTGTTCATATCCTTTGCCCACTTTTTGATGGGGTTGATTTTTTCTTGAAATTTGTTTAAGTTCTTTGTAGATTCTGGATATTAGCCCTTTGTCAGATGGGTAGATTGGAAAAATTTTCTCCCATTCTGTAGGTTGCCTGTTCATTCTGATGGTAGTTTCTTTTGCTGTGCAGAAGCTCTTTAGTTTTATTAGATCCTATTTGCCTATTTGGCTTTTGTTGCCATTGCTTTTGGTGTTTTAGTCATGAAGTCCTTGCCCACGCCTATGTCCTGAATGGTATTGTCTAGGTTTTCTTCTAGGGTTTTTATGGTTTTAGGTCTAACATTTAAGTCTTTACTCCATCTTGAATTAATTTTTGCATAAGGTGTAAGGAAGGGATCCAGTTTCAGCTTTCTGCATATGGCTAGCCAGTTTTCCCAGCACCATTTATGAAATAGGGAATCTTTTCCCCATTTCTTGTTTTTGTCACTTTTGTCAAAGGTCAGATGGTTGTAGATATGTGATGTTATTTCTGAGGCTTCTGTTCTGTTCCATTGGTTTATATCTCAGTTTTGGTACCAGTACCATGCTGTTTTGCTTACTGTAGCCTTGTAGTATAGTTTGAAGTCAGGTAGCATGATGCCTCCAACTTTGTTCTTTAATGTTCTTCCATTTGTTTGTGTTCTCTTTTATTTTGTTGAGCAGTGGTTTGTAGTTCTCCTTGAAGAGGTCCTTCACATTCCTTGTAAGTTGGATTCCTAGGTATTTTATTCTCTTTGCAGCGATTGTGAATGGGAATTCACTCATGATTTGGCTCTCTGTTTCTCTGTTATTGGTGTATAGGAATGCTTGTGATTTTTGCACATTGATTTTGTGTCCTGAGACTTTGCTGAAGTTGCTTATCAGCTTAGGAGATTTGAGGTTGAGATGATGGGGTTTTCTAAGTATAAAATCATGTCACATGCAAACAGGGACAATTTGACTTCATCTCTTCCTAATTGAATACCCTTTATTTCTTTCTCTTGCCTGATTGCCCTGACTAGAACTTCCAACAGTATGTTGAATAGGAGTGGTGAGAGAGGGCATCCCTGTCTTGTGCCAGTTTTCAAAGGGAATGCTTCTAGTTTTTGTTCATTCAGTATGATATTGGCTGTGGGTTTGACATAAATACCTCTTATTATTTTGAGGTACTTCCCATCAATACTTAGTTTATTGAGAGTTTTTAGCATGAAGGGCTGTTGAATTTTGCTGAAGGCCTTTACTGCATGTGTTGAGATAATCATGTGGTTTTTGTCTTTGGTTCTGTTTATATGATGGATTACGTTTATTGATTTGTGTATGTGGAACCAGCCTTGCATGCCAGGGATGAATCCAACTTGATCTTGGTGGATAAGCTTTTTGATGTGCTGCTGGATTCAATTTACCAGTATTTTATCGAGGATTTTCACATCGATGTTCACCAGGGATATTGGTCTAAAATTCTCTTTTTTTGTGTGTGTCTCTGCCAGGTTTTGCTATTAGGATGATGGTGGCCTCATAAAATGAGTTAGGGAGGATTCCCTCTTCTTCTGTTGATTGGAATAGTTTCAGAAGGAATGGCACAAGTTCCTCTTTGTACCTCTGGTGGGATTCGGCTGTGAATCTGTCTGGTCCTGGACTTTTTTTGGTTGGTAGGCTATTAATTATTGCCTCAATTTCAGAGACTGTTGTTGGTCTATTCAGCGATTCAACTTCTTCCTGGTTTAGTCTTGGGAGGGTGTATGTGTCCAGGAATTTATCCATTTCTTCTAGATTTTCTAGTTTATTTGTGTAGAGGTGTTTATGGTATTCTCTGATGGTAGTTTGTATTTCTATGGGATCGGTGGTGATATCCCCTTTATCATTTTTTATTGCATCTATTTGATTCTTCTCTCTTTTCTTCTTTTTTAGTCTTGCTAGCGGTCTATCAATTTTGTTGATCTTTTCGAAAAACCAGCTCCTGGATTCATTGACTTTTTGAAGGGTTTTTTGTGTCTCTATCTCCTTCAGTTCTGCTCTGACCGTAGTTATTTCTTGCCTTCTGCTAGCTTTTGAATGTATTTGCTCTTGTTTCTCTATTTCTTTTAATTGTGATGTTAGGGTGTTGATTTTAGATCTTTCCTGCTTTCTCTTGTGGGCATTTAGTGCTATAAATTTTCCTCTACACACTGCTTTAAATGTGTCCCAGAGATTCTGGTACATTGTGTCTTTGTTCTCATTGGTTTCAAAGAACATCTTTATTTCTGCCTTTATTTCATTATGTATCCAGTAGTCATTCAGGAGCAGGTTGCTCAGTTTCCATTTACTTGTGCGGTTCTGAGTGAGTTTCTTAATCCTGAGTTCTAATTTGATTGCACTGTGGTCTGAGAGACAGTTTGTTGTGATTTCTGTTCTTTTACATTTGCTGAGGAGTGCTTTACTTCCAACTATGTGGTCAATTTTGGAATAAGTGCAATGTGGTGCTGAGAAGAATGTATATTCTGTTGATTTGGGATAGAGATTTCTATAGATATCTATTAGTTCTGCTTGGTGCAGAGATGAGTTCAAGTCCTGGATGTCCTTGTTAACCTTCTGGCTCGTTGATCTGTCTAATATTGACAGTGGAGTGTTACAGTCTCCCATTATTATTGTGTAGGAGTCTAAGTCCCTTTGTAGGTCTCTAAGGACTTGCTTTACGAATCTGGGTGCTCCTGTATTGGGTGCATACATGTATATAGGATAGTTAGCCCTTCTTGTTGAATTGATCCCTTTACCATTATGTAATGGCCTTCTTTGTCTCTTTTGATCTTTGTGGTTTTAAGTCTGTTTTTTCAGAGACTAGGATTGCAACTCCTGCCTTTTTTTTTTTTTTTTTTTTTTTTTTGCTTTCCATTTGCTTGGTAGATCTTCCTCCAACCCTTTATTTTGAGCCTATGTGTGTCTCTGCACATGAGATGGGTCTTCTGAGTACAGCACACTGATGGGTCTTGACTCTTTATTCAATTTGTCAGGCTGTGTCTTTTAATTGAGGGCATTTAACCCATTTACATTTAAGGTTAATATTGTTATATGTGAATTTGATCATGACATTATGATGTTAGCCGGTTATTTTGCCTGTTAGTTGACACAGTTTCTTCCTAGCATAGATGATCTTTATAATTTGGCATGTTTTTGCAGTGGCTGGTACCGGTTGTTCCTTTCCATGTTTAGTGCTTCCTTCAGGAACTCTTGTAAGGCAGGCCTTGTGGTAACAAAATCTCTCAGCATTTTCTTGTCTGTAAAGGATTTTATTTCTCCTTCACTTACGAAATTTAGTTTGGCTGGATATGAATTTCTGGGTTGTCAGCCAGGTGCGGTCTCTTGCCTGTAATCCCAGCACTTTGGGCAGCTGAGGTGGGCCAATCATGAGGTCAGGAGATAGAGACCATCCTGGCTAACAAGGTGAAACCCTGTCTCTACTAAAAATACAAAAATTAGCTGGGCGTGGTGGTGGGTGCCTGTAGTCTCAGCTACTCTAGAGGCTGAGGCAGTAGAGTGGCGTGAACCCAGGAGGCAGAGTTTGCAGTGAGCCGAGATTGCACCACTGCACGCCAGCCTGGGGAACAGAGGGAGACTCTGTCTCAAAAAATTAAAAAAATAATAAAAAAATAAGAGAAATTCTGAGTTGAATATTCTTTTAAGAATGTTGAATATTGGCCCCCACTCTCTTCTGGCTTGTAGAGTTTCTGCTGAGAGATCCACTGTTAGTCTGATGGGCTTCCCTTTGTGGGTAACCCAACCCTTCTCTCTGGCTGCGTTTAACATTTTTTCCTTCATTTCAACCTTGTGAATCTGACAATTATGTGTCTTGGGGTTGCTCTTCACGAGGAGTATATTTGTGGTGTGTTGTGTATTTCCTTAATTTGAATGTTGCCCTTCCTTGCTAGGTTGGGGAAGTTCTCCTGGATAATATCCTGAACAGTGTTTTCTAACTTGGTTCCATTCTCCCTGTCGCTACACCAATCAAACGTAGATTTGGTCTTTTCACATGGTCCCATATTTCTCGGAGGCTTTGTTCGTTTCTTTTTACTTTTTTTTTTCTCTAAACCTCTCTTCTCGCTTCATTTCGTTAATTTGATCTTCAATTGCTGATACCCTTTCTTCCACTTGACTGAATTGGCTACTGAATCTTGTGCATGCATCACATAGTTCTCATGCCATGGTTTTCAGCTCCATGAGGTCATTTATGGTCTTCTCTACACTGTTTGTTCTAGTTAGCCATTCGTCTAATCTTTTTTCAAGATTTTTAGCTTCCTTGTGATGGGTTTGAACATGCTCCTTTAGCTCAGAGAAATTTGTTATTACCGACCTTCTGAAGCCTACTTCTGTCAACTCATCAAAGTCATCCTCTGTCCAGCTTTGTTCTGTTGCTGGTGAGGAGCTGCGATCCTTTGGAGGAGAAGAGGTGCTCTGGTTTTTAGAATTTTCAGCTTTTCTGCTCTGGTTCTCCCCATCTTTGTGGTTTTATCTACCTTTGGTCTTTGATGATGGTGACCTACACATCGGGTTTTGGTGTGGATGTCCTTTTTGTTGATGTCGATGCTATTTCTTTCTGTTTGTTAGTTTTCCTTCTAACAGTCAGGTCCCTCAGCTGCAGGTTTGTTGGAGTTTGCTGGAGGTCCACTCCAGACCTTGTTTGCCTGGATATCACCAGCGGAGGCTGCAGAGCGCCAAATATTGCTGTCTGATCCTTTCTCTGGAAGCTTCATCTCAGAGGGCACCGGGCTGTATGAGGTGTCAGTGGGCCCCTACTGGGAGGTGTCTTTCAGTTAGGCTGCATAGGAGTCAGGGACCCACTTGAGGAGGCAGTCTGTCCTTTTTCAGATCTGAAACACCGTGCCGGGAGAACCACTGCTATCTTCAGAGCTGTCAGACAGGGATGTTTAAGGCTGCAGAAGTTTGTGCTGCCTTTAGTTCAGCTATACCCTGCCCCCAGAGATGGAGTCTACAGGGGCAGGCTGACCTCATTGAGCTGCAGTGGGCTCCACCCAGTTCGAGCTTCCTGGCTGCTTTGTTTACCTACTCAAGCCTCAGCAATGGCAGATGCCCCTCCCCTAGCCACGCTGCCGCCTAGCAGTTCCATCTGGGACTGCTGAGTTAGCAGTGAGCGAGGCTCCGTGGGCGTGGGACCCACTGAGCCAGGTGCAGGATATAATCTCCTGTGCCATTGCTAAGACTATTAGAAAAGTGCAGTACTTAGGTGGCAATGTCCTGATTTTCCCAGTACAGTCTGTAACAGCTTCCCTTGGCTAGGAAAGGGAAATCCCCCGATCTCTTGCACTTCCTGGGTGAGGTGATGCCCTGCCCTGCTTTGGCTTGCCTTCTGTGGGCTGCACCTACTGTCCAGCCAGTCCCAATGAGATGAACCAGGTACCTCAGTTGGAAATGCAGAAATCTCCCATCTTCTGCATCGATAATGCTGGGAACTGCAGACCAGAGCAGTTTATTTAATTTTAAATTTAAATATTTAAATTTAATATTTAATTTTAAA
>NC_045434.1:30319206-30328460 GCF_002776525.5 Piliocolobus tephrosceles | reverse complement strand
TTAATTTTAAATTTAAATATTTAAATTTAATATTTAATTTTAAATTTTAAATGTTTAAATTTTAAATATTTTTATTTAAAATAAAAATAAATGCTGGAGTGCCGTGGTGTGGTCTTGGGCTCACTGCAACCCCCACCTCCTGGGTTCAAGCGATTCTCGTGTCTCAGCCTCTCAAGTGGCTGGGACTACAGATGTGAGCCACTATGTCTGGCTAATTTTTGTATTTTTGTAGAGATGGGGTTTTGCCATGTTGGTCAGGCTGGTCTTGAACTCCTGGCCTCAGTGATCTGCCTGCCTCAGCCTCCCAAAGTGCTGGGATTACAGGCATAAGCCACTGCATCTGGCCAAAATTTTAATTTTAAACATAAATAAGATTATATTTAAGTTAGTGATACAGGGATGTTGAAATGTAGAGAGTGATAGAGCACCAAGGCATTCTCCTAGAAACTTGCTTCCAGGATAACAATAATCTACTAACAAAAGTATGCAAGCACAGTTGTTCATCCACAAATGAAATGACTTAATTGCAATATCCTTTTTAAAAAAAAAAAAATAGAGACAGCATCACACTATGTTGTCCAAGCTAGTCTCAAACTACTGGGTCCAGCGATCCTTCAACCTTAGCTCACCACAGTGCTAAGATTACAGGGGTGAGCCACATGCCTGACCATAACTACAATATTAGCCATTCTAAATTTCATCTATTTACTTATAGAGATAGTAGGTTTCTAAAGTAAAGGCATACTATATGTTTTTCCCTTTATTTTATGGAGAACTAATGTTACAAGTGACAGAAATTCAGCCTTTTGAGATTAAATAGAAAAAAGCAATTTATTAATTCTCCTAATTGAAATTTGGGGTAAAAAATGGCTTCAAAAATGTCTAGATCCAGGACTCAAGTTATGGTATCAAGATTCGATCTCATTTTCACCTCTTGGCCCTTTCATTCTTCTGTCAGGCTCTCTCCATGTGGTAGCATGATGGCTACTGGCAACTCAGGCTGACCTTCTCTTCTCATTAACTCCTGCTGAAAAACAGAATGCCTCTTTACTTGCTGCTCTGGCAAATATTCAGGATTCGCTTTGATTACATTGATCTGTGCCCCATGATTTTTCCCAACTCAATCACTGTGGCCAGGGGCATATAAAACATTGCTTTGCCAGGACTTGATCTGGAGTAGGATCCTCTGTACCCAATACAAACTGACAGAGAGTGTACCAAGGAGGTTCCCTTCATATGATCACCTCAATAGATGCAGAAAAAACTTTCAATAAAATCCGATATTGCTTCATGATAAAAACCTTCAACAAACTCGGCATTAAAGGAACATACTTCAAAATAAGAAGAGCCATTTATGACAAACCAACAGCCAACATTATACAGAAGAGGCAAAAGCTGGAAGCATTCCCCTTAAGAACAGGAACAAGACAAGGATGCCACTCACACCACTCCTATTCAACATAGTACTGAAAGTCCTAGCCAGGGCAATCAGGCAAGAGAAAGAAATAAAAGGCATCCAAATAAGAAAAGAAGTCAAATGATCTTTCTTCTGGATGACATGATTTGATACCTGGAAAACCCAAAAGACTCTGCCAGCAGGCTTCTGGCACTGATAAACTACTTTGTTAAAATTTCAGGATGCAAGATCAATGTATAAAAATCAGTAGCATTTCTATACACCAATAACATTCAAACTGAGAGTCAAATCAAGAACTCAATTCCATTTACCATAGCCACACACACACACACACACACAAAATACTGAGGAGTACATTTAACCAAGGAGGTAAAAATCCCCTGCAGGGAGAACTACAAAACACTGCTGAAAGAAATAATAGATGACACAAACAAATGGAAAAATATTCCATGCTCATGGATTGGAAAAATCAATATTGTTAATATGGACATACTGCCCAAAGCAATATACAGATTCAATGCTGTTCCTATCAAACTACCAGCCTCATTTTTCACAGAAATAGAAAAAACTATTCTTAAAATCATATGAAACCAAAAAAGAGCCCTAACAGTGAAAGCAATCCTCAGCACAAAGAACAAAGCTGGATGCATCACAATACCCAACTTCAAACTATACTACAAGGCTACAGTAACCAAAACAGCATGGTATTGGTCAAAAACAGACCCATAGGCCAATGGAACAGAAGCTGGATGCATCACAATACCCAACTTCAAACTATACTACAAGGCTACAGTAACCAAAACAGCATGGTATTGGTCAAAAACAGACCCATAGGCCAATGGAACAGAATAGAGAA
Source organism: Piliocolobus tephrosceles (assembly GCF_002776525.5). Lineage (NCBI taxonomy): Eukaryota > Metazoa > Chordata > Mammalia > Primates > Cercopithecidae > Piliocolobus > Piliocolobus tephrosceles. The sequence goes on along the minus strand of NC_045434.1, from coordinate 30,326,187 downwards.
CCCAGAAATAAAGCCACACACCTACAACCATCTGATTGTTGACAAAGTCAGCAAAAACAAACAATGAGAAAAGGGTTCCCTATTCAGTAAATTGTACTGGGATAACTGGCTAGCCATAAGCAGAAGATTGGATCTGGAATCCCACGTTTCACTATAGACAAAAATTTACTCAAGATGGATTAAAGGCTTAAATGTAAGACCTAAAACTATAAAAATCCTAGAAGAAAACCTAGGAAATGCCATTCTGGACACTGGCCTTGACAAATAATTTATGACTAAGTCCTCAAAGCAATTGTAACAAGAACAAAAATGGACACGTGGGACCGAATTAAAATACAGAGCATCTGCACAGCAGAAGAAGCTCTCAACAGAGTAAGCAGAAAACCTACAGAAGAGGAGAAAATATTCACAAACTGTGCATCTGACAAAGGCCTAATATCCAGAATCTAGAAGGAAGTTAAACAATTCAACCAACAAGAACAACCCCATTAAAAATTGAGCAAAGGACATGAACAAACACTTCTCAAAAAAGAATATAAAAGTGGCCAAAAAACATGAAAAAATGCTCAACATCACTAATCATTAGAGAAATGCAAATCAAAATTGCAATGAGATACCATCTCACATCAGTCAGAATGGCTACTATTAAAAAGTCAAACAACAGATGTTAGTGTTATTAAAAAGTCAAACAATAATAGATGTTGGGGAGAAAAAGGAGTGCTTATACACTGTTCGTGCGAATGTAAACTAGTTCAGCCAGTGTGGAAAGCAGTTGGAGATTTCTCAAAGGATCTAAAACAGAACTACCATTCAACCCAGCAATCCTACTACTGGGTATGTACCCAAAGGACAATAAAACATTCTACCAAAAAGACACACACACTCATATGCTCATTGCAGCACTACTCACAATAGCAGAGACATGGAATCAACATAGGTGCCCATCATTGATGAACTGGATAAAGAAAATATAATACATATACACCATGGAATACTATGGCACCATAAAAAGAGTGATATCGTGTCCTTTGCAGCAACATGGATGCAGTCCAAGCCAATATCCTAAGTGAATTAACACAGGAACAGAAAACCAAATACTGCAAGTTCTCACTTATAAGGGGGAGCTGAACATTGAATACACATGGACATAAAGATGGCAACAATAAACACTGGGGAATACTAGAGGAGGGAAGGAGGGATGGGAGCAAGGGCTGAAAAACTACCTATTGGCTGCTATGTTCACTACCTGGGTGACAGGATCACTCATACACCAAGCCTCAGGATCATGCTATATACCCACCTAACAAACTTGCACATGTACTCCTGAATCTAAAATAAAAGTTAAAATATACATAAAAAAGAAAGCATTTAAAATACCATACATTGCTTAGGAATACACATTAATGTGATAAAATTATAATAGCATGATTGAAGAATATACACATGATATAAGGATGATAGTGATTTTGTTTATCACTATCATCCTTCCTACTATAGGTAGGAAGGGCCAGAGAACTGAAAATGACAATAAAAGTTTCTCAATTTCATCAGTAATATTTCATTCATATTATTAAAATGATTTGAAAAATATTACAGCCAATAATGTCTTTTAAATTCAGATGTTCAGTTATATTAGAATATGTTGTTTTCTATATAATTTTAAAATTTCCTAATAAAAATAATACAAGAGAAGTAGATAATTCATTGGACATATAGAACTCTCTCCTTAAATTCCATGGTTATGGAAAACCAAATACTGCAGGTTCACACTTATAAGTGGGAGCTAAGCTGTGGGTACACAAAGGCACACGAAATAGTATAATGGACATTGGAGACTCTGAAGGCAGAAGAGTGGGAAGTGGGTGAGGGATGCATAACTATGTATTGGGTACAATGTACACTATTCAGGTGACAGGTATCCTAAAATTCCAGACTTCACCACTATACAATTCATCCATGTAATCAAAAGCCACACATACCTCTAAAGCTATTGAAATAATAATAATAATAATAAAATAATAATAATAAACAACTTCTTAAGTTTCATGGTTAAAAGTCAAGAAAACACTACCTTCCATCTGGTTTATAAAAATTGAGATTCTCGCCAGACACGGTGGCTCACGCTTGTAATCCCAGGGCTTTGAGAGGCCAAGACGGGTGGATCATCTGAGGTCAGGAGTTTGAGACCAGCCTGACCAATATAGTGAAATCCCATCTCTACGAAAACTACAAAAGTTAGCTTGGTGTCTGAGGCATGCACCTGTAGTCCCAACCACTCGGAGGCTGAGACAGGAGAATTGCTTGAACCTGGGAGGCGGAGGTTGCAGTGAGCCAAGAGAGTGCCACTGCACTCCAGCCTGGGTGACAGAGTGAGACTCTGTCTCAAAAAGAAAAAAACAAAAAATTGAAATCCTACATATTGAGCACCTAGTCTACGCTTGGCCCTTTAGATTATTGTCTACTATAAAGAGCTACCTCTGAGAAATAGTGCCTTAGACAGTGCTATTTCCCTGGGATACTCCTCCTTTCCTGCTCCAACCATAACTTATTTGCCAAAGGGCAGAAATCTAACCCAGTGGCAGCCGTTTTCTAGCCAGCAACCTATTGCATAGATGCCTTCACTTAAAACAGATAAGTTAAACCAGCCAGATTGCTTTCAGTAATTTGGTACTAAAAATAAAATTTACCAATGGGCACTGGACTGTGAGGTGTGGGGGCTAAGGAAGTTTATGCCTAGCAGACCAGTAATTAGAAGAAATCAATGAGCAAAGAAAAAGCTGGAGAACAGAGTCCTTCTGAGGACTGGCTGCACTTAACCTCTTATTTTGGGATCTTATTTTGGGATTCTGTGACATCTCTTTATATCCATATAATTGGTCTTACTTCACTCTTTATGTGAACTGCATTTAGTAGGTCTATTAGATATGTTTTTATTCTATGTTGTCCACATACTTTAGATAGAAGAGAGTATGTCATTATATAGGTGAAAATGAGATGTTGATGGTTGATGCTCTCACAACTAATGGGCACTGAAGCCATGATTAAATCTGACTTTAAAGCTGTGTTCTGGATTAAATGCAAGTGGTCATGCATTTGCCAGCCTGAATATGTACGCATCTTCATCCACTTCTATAACCAGTGCTTGTTTACCACCTGGATGAATAAGGAGATAGATGGATAGAGAGATAGAAAGGATACAAAGAAAAACATAACAAAATAGAATAATGCTACAAATGGGGAAGCACAAATGGGGAAATTAACAAGAAACTCTTTTTTTTTTTTTTGAGATGGAGTCTTGCGTTGTTGCCTAGACTGAAGTGCAATGGCATGATCTTGGCTCACTGCAACCTCTCAGGTTCCAGGTATTCTCCTGCCTCAGCCTCCCGAGTAGCTGAGATTACAGGTGCTTGCCACCATGCCCGGCTAATTTTTGTATTTTTAGTAGAGATGGGGTTTAACCATGTTGGCCAGCTGGTCTTGAACTCCCGACCTCAGTTGATCCACCTGTCTTGGCCTCCCAAAGTACTGGGATTAGAGGTGTCAGCCACCATGCCCGGCCAAGAAATCCATATTTTTAATGTTAAAATATAACAACAGAACCACAAAGCCAGGGCTCTCACTATCATGTTGTATTGTCTTGCCTGGGTTGGATTAGGGTGAACATGGTTTCACACAGATGAACAAGGAGAAGAGTGATGCTGCCTGGTGGAATAATCACTGATTCCCCAGAAAACCTGAGAGAAAGAGCTCAGCTGGGTAGTGCCCTGTTTAACCCTCATGTTCCAGGCCCTGACTCATTTGCCACTTAACTTTCACTAGAAGCACAAGTTAAACACTCAGACGTAGTGGTAATGATTTTTTATTCATGTTTTATTAAAAGCATTGCTTCTCACTGTTTATGTTTTTTTTATTATTATACTTTAAGTTCTAGGGTACATGTGCACAACGTGCAGGTTTGTTACATATGTATACATGTGCCATGTTGGTGTGCTGCACCCATTAAAACGGCATTTCTATTAGGTATATCTCCTAATGCTATCACTCCCCCCTCCCCCCTCTTCCCACCCCATGGCAGGCCCCGGTGCGTGATATTCCCCTTCCTGTGTCCAAGTGTTCTCATTGTTTAATTCCCACCTATGAGTGAGAACACACAGTGTTTGGTTTTTTGTCCTTGCGATAGTTTGCTAAGAATGATGGTTTCCAGCTTCATCCATGTCCCTACAAAGTACATGAACTCATCCTTTTTTATGGCTGCATAGTATTCCATGGTGTATATGTGCCACATTTTCTTAATCCAGTCTATCAGAGATGGCAATTGGGTTGGTTCCAAGTCTTTGCTATTGTGAATAGTGCCACAATAAACATATGTGTGCATGTGTCTTTATAGCAGCATGATTTGTAATTCTTTGGGTGTATACCAAGTAATGGGACGGCTGAGTCAAATGATATTTCTAGTTCTAGATCCTTGAGGAACTGCCACACTGTCTTCCACAATGGTTGAACTCATTTCCTGTCCCACCAACAGTGTGAAAGTGTTCCTATTTCTCCACATCCTCTCCAGCATCTGTTGTTTCCTGACTTTTTAATGATTGCCATTCTAACTGGTGTGAGATGGCATCTCATTGTGGTTTTGATTTGCATTTCTCTGATGGCCAGTGACGAGCATTTTTTTAAATGTCTGTTGGCTGCATAAAAGTCTTCTTTTGAGAAGTGTCTGTTCATATCCTTTCCCCGCTTTTTTGATGGGGTTATTTTTTTCTTGTAAATTTGATTGAGTTTCTTTTTTTTTTTTTTTTTTTTTTTTTTTTTGAGACGGAGTCTCGCTCTGTTGCCCAGGCTGGAGAGCAGTGGCCAGACCTTAGCTCACCGCACAGCAAGCTCCGCCCCCCGGGTTTACGCCATTCTCCTGCCTCAGCCTCCCAAGTAACTGGGACTACAGGCGCCTGCCACCTGGCCTGGCTAGTTTTTTGTATTTTTTTAGTAGAGATGGGGTGTCACCGTGTTCACCAGGATGGTCTCGATCTCCTGACCTCGTGATCCGCCTGTCTCGGCCTCCCAAAGTGCTGGGATTACAGGCTTGAGCCACCGCACCCGGCCCTTGATTGAGTTCTTTGTAGGTTCTGGCAAAAATTTTCTCCCATTCTGTAGGTTATCTGTTCACTCTGATGGTAGTTTCTTTTGCTGTGCAGAAGTTCTTTAGTTTAATTAGATCCCATTTGTTAATTTTGGCTTTTGTTGCCTTTGCTTTTGGTGTTTTAGACATGAAGTCCTTGCCCAGGCCTATGTCCTGAATGGTATTGCCTAGGTTTTCTTCTAGGGTTTTTATGGTTTTAGGTCTAACGTTTAAATTTTTAATCTATCTTGAATTAATTTTTGTATAAGGTGTAAGGAAAGGATCCAGTTTCAGCTTTCTACTTATGGCTAGCCAGTTTTCCCAGCACTATTTATTAAATAGGGAATCCTTTCCCCATTTCTTGTTTTTGTCAGGTTTGTCAATGATCAGATGGTTGTAGATGTGTGGTATTATTTCTGAGGGCCCTGCTCTGTTCCATTGGTCTATATCTCAGTTTTGGTGCCAGTACCATGCTGTTTTGGTTACTATATCCTTGTAATATAGTCTGAAGTCAGGTAGTGTGATGCCATCAGCTTTGTTCTTTTTGCTTAGGATTATCTTGGCAATGTGGGCTCTTTTTTGGTTCCATATGAACTTTAAAGTAATTTTTTTCCAATTCTGTGAAGAAAGTCATTGGTAGCTTGATGGGGATGGCATTGAATCTATAAAGTACCTTGGGCAGTATGGCCATTTTCACAATATTGATTCTTCCTATCCATGAACATGGAATGTTCTTCCATTTTTTGTGTCCTCTTTTATTTCGTTGAGCAGTGGTTTGTAGTTCTCCTTGAAGAGGTCCTTCACATCCCTTGTAAGTTGGATTCCTAGGTATTTTATTCTCTTTGTAGCAATTGTGAAAGGGAGTTCACTCATGATTTGGCTCTCTGTTTGTCTGTTATTGGTGTATAAGAATGCTTGTGATTTTTGCACATTGATTTTGTATCCTGAGATTTTGCTGAAGTTCCTTATCAGCTTAAGGAGATTTTGGGTTGAGATGATGGGGTTTTCTAAATATACAATCATGTCATCTGCAAACAGGGATAATTTGACTTCCCCTTTTCCTAATTGAATACCCTTTATTTCTTTCTCCTGCCTGATTGCCCTGGCCAGATCTTCCAACACTATGTTGGAGTGGTGAGAGAGGGCATCCTTGTCTTGTGCCAGTTTTCAAAGGGAATGCTTCCAGTTTTTGCTCATTCAGTATGATATTGGCTGTGGGTTTGTCATAAATAGCTCTTATTATTGTGAGACTGTTTATGTTTTTGAAATGAAGCAGCATCAGTTCTCAGAAACACAGCCTTCTGATCGTCACCATCATGTTCCCTGTATCACAGTGTTAAAAGAAGAGATTTTGGGCTCTCAATATCACTAAGCTAAAGGGAAAAGTCAAGCTGGGAACTACTTAGAGCAAATCTGCCTCCCATTCTATTCAAAGTCACCCCTCTGCCCACTGAGATAAATGCATATCTTATTGCCTCCTTTGGAGAGACTAATCAGAAACTCAAAAGAATGCAAAAATTTGTCTCTTACCTACCTATGACCTGGAATCCCCCTCCCTACTTTGAATTGTCCAACCTTTCCAGACGGAACCAATGTTCATTTTACGTATGTTGATTAATGTCTCATGTCTCCCTAAAAATGTATGAAACCACACTGTGCTCTGACCTCTGTTAGATATGAATTCTAAATTTCTTTTCAAAGAACTAATATGTCAGTATGTTCAATCCTTTGCCTTCTACTTTTAAGCTTAACTTCCTTGTAAAGCAACCTTTTTTGATTACCTACTTCACCCTGACTCATTCCAATTACCTACTCCACTCTAACTCATTCTGATCACCTGCTCCACCCTAACTCATTCTGATCACCTG
>NC_045434.1:30255070-30319196 GCF_002776525.5 Piliocolobus tephrosceles | reverse complement strand
TCATTCTGATCACCTGCTCCACCCTAACTCATTCTGATCACCTGCTCAACCCTAACTCATTCTCATCACCTGCTCCACCCTAACGCTTTCTCATTACCTGCCACCTGCTCTGCCCCGACTTCCACCAAAGCACTCACACCATCATGCTCTTTAAATTAGCCAATCAGAATTAGTTTAGCCCAGGCAGTCTAACCCTAGCCAATAGGGGAATGACACAGCAGCAGGGGCCATGTGTGTTAGGGATAAGAACCCCTTCCCCTCTGTTGTCCGAATGTGTGCTCACCGTTGCTCCATCTGTAAGGGTACACCCTTCTCTAGAAGTAACTGGCCTTGCTGAGAATTAAAAAGAAAATTTTGTATTTGAGTGCTATTTCTTTTGTGGCACCAAAACTTTATATATAATAATTTGGGGGCTCACCCATGATTACATTCCCCTCTGGGCAGTCTCTGGTTCTCTCTAGTGAGGAGGTGTGTCCCGCCACCTTGTGGCAGCCTCAGGGGTGAGAAATCCAGACCCACCCCGTGCGAGGAATAACCTGAACTCTCAGCAATGCAGAAAAAAACAAAACAAAACAAAAGCTAGCCAGCAACCTAGCTTAAAGGATCCTTACATACTGCAGTAACGACTCTGTGCACAGACCAAGGAAGGAGAAGCCGTGGGAAAGCATTTCCTTAGTGGTCAGGACCAAGGTAAGAAAGCTGTGGGGGGTGGGGCTGTGAAGTACTCCTTGGTAGGGGTGGCTTAGAGGTTAAAAAGAAGTGAGACATCCCCACTGGGGGGATTGAACCTCATACAAACCTCAAGTAGTGGAAAAGTCGAGAAATTTCCCATGGGGGAAATTGAGCTGCACCCCAAAAGGCAAGAAATTACCAGTGGGGAAATTAACCCTCACCCCAAATGGCAAGAAGCTTCCAGTGGGGAAATTGAGCCTCACCCTAAAAGTTGAGAAATTTCTAGTGGGGAAATTGAGCCTCACCCCAAAAGGCGAGAAATTTCCAGTGGGGAAATGGAGCCTCACCCCAAAAGGTGAGAAATTTCCAGTGAGGAAATTAAGCTTCATCCCAAATGGCAAGAAGCTTCCAGTGGGGAAACTGAGCCTCACCCCAAAAGGTAAGAAATTTCCAGGAAGGGAAATTGAACCTTGAACCTTACCCCAAAACCATCAAGATGGGAAATATCCCAAGCAAGACAGGGAGTAACAAGGATAAAGATGGTAACAAAGATATTCCTCCACATAGCCTCGTAGGTCTCATGCTAAAACACTGGAAAGATAATGAGTGGACTAAACATAGGAAAAAACAACAAATGATAAAATACTGCTGTTTTATTTGGACTGAGGGACCCATCCTCAATCCCTCAATCTTCTGGCCAAAGTTTGGGTCGAATGAGAATGTAATGTGTCAGTTTCTAATCTGATATGTTAATGATAAAAGTCCAGTATCTAGAAGAACTAGGCTATGTCCTTTGTTGGAGTCAAGGACCTGCCCTCCTTTTCCCCTTAAAAACAAATAGGGAAGAACCCAAACTGGCACCTCAAAATGAAAAATCAGAAGAGCCAACTCTCATGCCTAAAGACTCCAGTGCATGGGATCCCCTAGACTATCTTCTCCAACTCAGTGTCCCCAGTCTTTCCCCTCAGACGGCCACTGCTGCCTCAGATCCTATTCCAAATTCCCCCTCTAGTCACGTTATCCCTCCTCCTCATAACCCTGACTCTTGGGAATTACCTCCCCACCAGCCTGTTGCCTCCCAACCTAAAGACCCCTCTCTAAAAGGACTCCAGCGTGAGGTATAACAATGTAAAAAATATATTCAGAATTTCCCAGTTCCCTCTGTACCTAAGGGGTCAGCCCAACCCTCTTCCCTTTGAAAGAGGTACCACAAGGGGTGGGGGGTGGGGGTGGGCATTGGCTTTGTAAATGCTCCCTTAACAAGTTCAGAAGTCCGAAATTGTAAAAAGGAGCTTAAACTGCTACTAGATGACCCTTACGGAGTGGCAGACCAAATTGACCAATTCTTAGGACCTCAGTTATACACTTGAGTCGAGTTAATGTCCATTTTGGACATCCGCTTTTCAGGGGAAGAAAGGAGTATGATTTGTAGGGCTGCTATGGCAGTTCAGGAACATGAGCACCCTCCTGGTGAAAACGTTCCTACCACGGACCAGAAATTTCCCACCTGAGACCCCTGGTGGGACAATAACAACGTAGATCACCAGGAAAATATGCAGAACCTAAGGGAGATAATAACAAAAGGAATTTGGGAATCAGTACCCTGAACCCGAAATCTTTCTAAAGCATTTTTATACAACAGGAGAAGGATGAAGGGCCTATGAGATTCCTAGATTGAGGGAGCAAATGTGGCAATGTGCAGGCCTCAATTTGGATGATCCCCTTGGGCAAGGAATGTTGAAACTCCGATTTGTCACTAAAAGTTGGCCAGACATTTTTAAAATTTACAAAAGATAGACAGTTGGGAAGACCTTCCCCTGAGTGAGCCTCTCAGGGAAACTCAGAAAGTATACATGGAAAGGGATGAAAAAAGAAACAAAAGACAAAACTTACGTTTTCCACCTTCCAACAGATGGCTCCAAACCCAGGTACTTCTAGCCAGAGCTTCCAGGGAGCCAGAAACTGTAAAGGGTCCAAACCCTCTTTTAAAGGACCCCAGACTCTATCTGGAGGACCAAGGTCCTCACCTACCAGGCCTCCTAAAGAGTATGGGGGAGCAGAGTTAAAGAATCCCAGAACTGGCTGGGCGCGGTGGCTCAAGCCTGTAATCCCAGCACTTTGGGAGGCCGAGACGGGTGGATCACGAGGTCAGGCGATCGAGACCATCCTGGCTAACACGGTGAAACCCCGTCTCTACTAAAAAATACAAAAAACTAGCCGGGCGAGGTGGCGGCGCCTGTAGTCCCAGCTACTCGGGAGGCTGAGGCAGGAGAATGGTGTGAACCCAGGGGGCGGAGCTTGCAGTGAGCTGAGATCCGGCCACTGCACTCCAGCCTGGGTGACAGAGTGAGACTCAGTCTCAAAAAAAAAAAAAAGAATCCCAGAACTAAGAGGGTCCTTTAGGAAGGACAAGATAGGTGCTATAGATGTGGAAAAATAGGCCACTTCAAGAGAGGATGTCCTGAACTAAGAAAGGAGAAAGAAGCCCTTCCACTCATGACTTTTGAGGAAGAATAGGGGGTTCAGGGGCTCTGTCTCTTTTATCTTGATTCCCACCAGGAGCCCTTGATAAATTTGGAGATGGGATCTAAATATGAGTTTATCACCTTTTTAGTTGATTCAGGCGCTGCTTGCTCCTCTGTTTGTTTCCCCCACATCTAATGTTGTCTCCTTCTCAGAGGAACTTTTAGTTTCCAGGGTAAAAGGGGAAGGAGAGGGGAGAACAGCATAAGTGGCTGGCAGAGGCAAGGAAAGACCAGCAGAAAGGAGAGAGAAAGAGAGAGAGGAAAGAGACGAGAAAGAGAAAGAGGCAGAGAGGAAGAGACAGAGAGACAAAGAGGGAGTCAAAGAGAGAGAGAAAGAGAGAGACAGAAAGTCAGAGAGAGAGAGATAGAAGTAGAAAAGACAAAACAGTGTACCCTATTCCTTTAAAATCCAGGGTAAATTAAAAACCCATAATTGGTAATTGAAGATCTTCTCCATGACCATATAACACTCCAATACCACCTTGTTGTCAGTGTAAACAAGGGCATAGCCTGAAAGCACTGAGGACCCTGACAACCCATACCCTTCCTATCAAAAATCCTTAACCCAGTAACCTGCAGATGGCCCAAATACATTCAATCTGTAATGACAACTGCTTTGCTGACAGAAGAAAGTATGAGGCTATTCTGTTAAAAAAAAAAAGATGATTCAACATTAACCACTAACAATTCCCTTAACCCAACAGGTTTCCTCACAGGTGATCTAAATCTTAATTACTATACAAAGGTCCGACCAGACCTAGGAGGAACTCCCTTCAGGACAGGACTATAGATGGTTCCTCTTGGGTGATTGAGGGAAAAAGACACAATAGGTATTCAGTAAGTGATAAGGAAACTCTTGTAGATGAAGAGTTAGGAAAATTGCCTCATAATTGGTCCGCTCAAACGTGCAAGCTGTTTCACTCAGCCAAGTCTTAAAATACAGAACCAGGAAGGAACCATCTATACAAATTCTAATTTGGACTAAACAAGGTCTTATTAATAGTAAAGAGTAATTGAAATCCCAAAGTTACAAGGTTTTCAACAAAAGTAAAGTTTGCTAAAAGTTAATAGTGTAACATGTATTATCTTAACTTCTAATCTTGTGGCCTTAGACAGTCCAGAGACATGAAGGAAGTTCGCTTTGGAAAAGAGTGGTTATCTTAGAAAAAAAGGAAGAGGGGGTGTAGAGTTTATATAAAAAGGACTATTATATGGTAAATTCTTGTCCTAAAATAAATTAACTGATTGTTTAAATAAAAGGGATGTTTGTGACAAGTCAGAAAATTGAGCCATGTTGAAGAATTGTCTGTGAAAGTCATGAAAAAAGTTATAAAAGGGAATTTATGCAAGAAATGTTGTATAATTTAAACGTAATTAGGCCTCCTGAATGTAAAACTATTGAAGAAACAGTTTACATGCAAGGTGTGTAAGGAAAGTAAAATATACTTTTGGTAAAAGGATTATAATGAGGCATAAGAATGTGGATTTTTACCTACATTAAAAGGTTAAAAAATATATATTTTGTTTTAAAGGTTTAAGCAAGTTTTAAAACATTAAATGTAAAGGAAATTCTGTGTGTAAACATACTGGCTAAAGTTAAGGGGGTGTCATCCAGTTTTTCTGTGAACTGGACATTAAAATAAAAGCACAACAGATTTTTCTTAAAGCACTAACCTGCTCTGTAACAAAAATTATAAAAGGTTAAAAAAAGTCTATAAAAATCTTACCTTATGGTCAGACATTAAAAATTGGATAAATATATCTACAAGGTTTTATTAAAATTAAGTTTAACATTGATAACACACTAATATAGAGGTGAAATTTAGCTTATCTGGTATACAAATCATACAGGAAGCATTGTCAAATATAAAATGGTGTTTGGCTTTCTTTGGTCTAAAAACTAATGAAAATAGGTGCTAAAGGAAATTTCTCAGTAAGAAGGCACCAAGGACTATAAAGTCCACTGCTGATGTCCCCACATTTAAAACAAAAGGTCGGCCGGGTGCGGTGGCTCAAGCCTGTAATCCCAGCACTTTGGGAGGCCGAGATGGGCGGATCACGAGGTCAGGAGATCGAGACCATCCTGGCTAACCCGGTGAAACCCCGTCTCTACTAAAAAATACAAAAAAACTAGCTGGGCGAGGTGGCGGGAGCCTGTAGTCCCAGCTACTCGGGAGGCTGAGGCAGGAGAATGGCATGAACCCGAAAGGCGGAGCTTGCAGTGAGCTGAGATCCGGCCACTGCACTCCAGTTTGGGTGACAGAGCGAGACTCTGTCTCAAAAAAAAACAAAAAACAAAAGGTCAGTTTCTTAGAAATTATGTGCTTGGTTTATTCTTCCACTTTCCTTTCCCTCAAAACTAAGTCTTTTAGCCCATATACCACCCCTAGATTTTTCAGTAAACCAACACCAACCTGAGGATCATGTTCTCATCAAAGGGTGGAAAGAAGGAAAACTCAAACCAGCCTAGGAATGACCCTAACTTGTGCTGCTAACCACTGAGATTGCTGTTCATACAGCGGAAAGGGGATGGACTCATTACACCCGAGTCAAGAAAGTGCCATCCCCTCCAGAGTCGTGGGCCATAGTCCCAGGGGAAAACCCTACCAAACTAAAGCTAAGAAAAATTTAACTCACTTTCATCTATTCTATTACTCTTCCTTCTTTTCTCATTCTTTTGCTGACCATCTAGTTATTAACATAACCAAGTCAATTTTGCCTCAAACTATTGCATTTAATGCTTGCCTTGTTATACCATGTGGGGACTTGTCAAGTCAAAGACAGCTCTCTACTTCAGAAAAGTGCCTCTGTCCCTCCTGAGTCTCCTCAGACTGAGCATTAGTGAATTGGGACCATTTAATCCAGGGAGATTTCAATAAAGACCCCAGTGTCAATTAGGAGTCTTGCTCCCTGATGTAGAGCTTTTATGCCATAGTTGGTCCAATGTTCTGTGGACCACTAAAGAGCAAGAATGGACTGCCCCAACCGGTTTTTGTAATTTCCTAAAACCATACATTCATTTTACTAAAGGGACAGCCCTCCCCTCTAACCGTCAGCTAAACCAGTGTAATTCTATACAAGTTATTATCTCAAACCCTCAAAGTTCTTCCCCTTTTCTAAGCCGGTTCCCTTCTTTAAGCCAGTTTTATGGTATGGGGGCTGAGGTTTCAGGGATGAACCCTATTAGATTCTTTGAAATGCATTTCTTTGTTCCCCCACCCACTGCAACTTCCTTTAAGCCTTCTTCCAAAACCTCTCACAATGGAACAATTGCTCCTCCTCCATCTAACAAGAAGACCAAGATAGCTATAGCTATCACAGGAGTTAAAGACTTAAAACAAACTTTGGGGCCAGGCGCGGTGGCTCAAGCCTGTAATCCCAGCACTTTGGGAGGCCGAGGCAGGTGGATCACAAGGTCAGGAGATGGAGACCATCCTGGCTAACACCGTGAAACCCCGTCTCTACTAAAAGATACAAAAAACTAGCCAGGCGTGGTGGCGGGCACCTGTAGTCTCAGCTACTCGGGAGGCTGAGGCAGGAGAATGGCGTGAACCCAGGAGGCAGAGCTTGCAGTGAGCCGAGATCGCGCCACTGCACTCCAGCCTGGGGCACAGAGCAAGACTCCGTCTCAAAAAAACAAACAAACAAAAACAACCAAAAAAAACACAAAAAACAACAAAAAAAAACAAACTTTGGTAATTAAGACAGGATACCAACTTTGGCAATTAAGACAGGATACCAAGATGCAAATGCCTGATTGGAATGGATCAAATATTCCCTCCACAGGTTAAACAAAAGCAATTGTTATGCTTGTGCACACAGCAGGCCAGAGGCCCAGATTGTTCCCTTTCCACTAAGGTGGTCCTTCAGTCGACTGGGTGTGGGCTGCATGGTAGCTCTTTTCCAAACTTCTACAGCCTGGAGTAATAAGTCATGCCAAACTCTCTCTCTGCTATATCCTGAAGTCCGGCACTCTGCAGGTCAGCCCCTGAGAGCCATTCAGCTTCCGTCTCCCAACATTAAGTCACTTCGTGTCTCTCATGACAGGGAGGAAACAGCGTTCCTTGGAGACCTGAAGGGATGCAGTGAGCTTAAGAATTTTCAAGAGCTTATCAGTCAGCCCTTGTTCATCCCTGAGTGGATGTGTGGTGGTATTGTGGTGGACCTTTACTGGACACTCTCCCAAATAACTGGAGTGGCACTTGTGCTTTAGTCCACTTGGCTATCCCTTTCACTCTGGCATTTTATCAACCAGAGGAAGGCAAAATAAAAATCGCAAAGCAAGAGAAGCCCCTTATGGGTCTTTCGACTCTCACGTCTGTTTAGACACAATTAAAGTCCCACGGGGAATACCAGATCAATTTAAAGCCCAAACATCAAATAGCTGCAGGATTTAAGTCAATATTTTGGTAGGTGACAATTAATAAAAGTTTAGATTGGATAAACTACATCTACTACAACCAACAGTGATTTATTAACTACACTAGAGATGCTGTTAAAGGAATAGCTGAACAATTAGGTGCTACTAGCCAGATAGCTTGGGAAAATAGGATACCCTTAAACATATTAGCAGAAAGTGGAGGAGTTTGCATCATGATTAAAACTCAACGTTGTATCTGTTTGGACGAACGGAGGCAAGATGGTGCACTTCCGGGTTCTTCTTCACCAACTCTTCCCGCGCGCGAAAATGCAGCCGGCACCCAGGGAGGGTGCAGACCAACTGGACATGCGCCAGGTGACGTCAATCTGAAGAGACCAAGATTTACCTGGTCGCATCTGCGGAACGCCCCTGACACGCCCATGCCCCACCTATTGCCCTCCCACTCCTAGAAAAGCCGCTCTCCGCCATTGAGCCATGCGGCCTTCTCACAGCCGGGCGGCCCTCTCACAGCCCCAGTCCTGTCGGGATGTCGGGACTGTGGGAAGTCCCTCCGAGAGCCCCACGGGGGGACTCTGCCGGCCTCCTTCGCCGGAGGCCAACAGACTTCTCCCGCACACCTTAGGTTACCAAAATAAACGTGCAGTTTTGCTGTTACACTTGCCTACCCGCTGGTTCTTTTGCGCCCGCTCGGCTGGTCTTAGAAAAACAAGACAGTATCTTCATCCCAAACAACACCGCCCCTAATGGAAGTCTAACAAAGGCATTGCAGGGTCTAACTGCTCTGTCCAATGAGTTAGCCAACAACTCAGGGGTAAATGATCCCTTTTACAGAAAGGCTAGAAAAGTGGTTTCATAAATGCAAAAGAATAATAGCCTCAAGTCTTACTTCCCCCACAGCTGTAACGGGTGTACTTATTCTTGTCAGGTGCTATGTCACACCATGTATTCATGGGTTGGTGCAGAGGTTCATAGAAACAGCACTTACTAAAACCTCCCTTAACTATCCTCCACCTTACCCAGAGAAGCTTCTTTTGGAAAATCAAGCAAAACAACTGAGCCAAGACATGTTAAAAAAAAGTTTGAAAAGAAAGCTGTAAGGAAATATAAGGGGAGGGGTTGTTAGGTATGAGTTCTAAATTTCTTTTCAAAGATTTAATATGTCAGTATGTTCAATCCTTTGCCTTCTACTTTTAAATTTAACTTCCTCATAAAGCAAACTTTTTTGACTACCTAATCCACCCTGACTCATTCCAATCACTTACTCCACCCTAACTCATTCCAATCACCTACTCCACCCTAATTCATTCTGATCACCTGCTCCACTCTAACTCATTCTGATTAACTTATAGCTGCTCTGCCCTGACTTCCGCCAAAGCACTCGCCCCATTATTCTCTTTAAATTAGCCAATCGGAATTAGTTTAACCCGTGGGGTCTAACCCTAGCCAATAGGGGAAGGACAGAGCAGCAGGGGCCATGTACTTCAGGGATAAGAACCCCTTCCCCTCCGTTGTCCAAGTGTGCGCTCGCCATTGCTTCATCTGTAAGGGAGCACTCTTCTATAGAAGTACCTGACCTTGCTGACAATTAAAAAGAAAATTTATATTTGAGTGCTATTTCTTTTGCGGCACTGAAACTTTGTGTATAACGCCACCTTGGGCACATGTCGTCAGGACCTCCTGAGGTTGTGTCACAGGTGAATCCTCAACCTTTTCAAAATAAACTTTCTAAATTAACTGAGACCTGTCTCAGATTTTTGGGGTTCACATTTTGGCAACCACAAAGGGATTCTGACTGGAGGTGCCACTGACCTTTGACAAATCTTCTATCAATGCTTGGTACCAACTTGAGCTATCTTTATGATTCAAATGAATAGGACAATTTGCTGAGGCCTGGAAACACCCCCTCCAGAGAATCCCTGATCTCAAATTTGTTTGAGATCTAAAGTTTATTTTTGCTGTACGCCTCTTTTTTTTTTTTTTTTGTCTGTGGAGTTTTACTTGCTTCAGCACAAGGAAGGCAAGTTTTTTTCTGCTTCCATGATGATGGAGGCAGGAAACTCCTTTATGGAGTTTGAGCTCACTTCCAACAGGGAAGATGAATCTTTTTTTTTCCTGCTGCTAGGATGGTAGAGAGCAGCCTTCAGCCTGAGACCCATCCTTAGATAAGTAACTGTAAGTAACTTGGCTAAAGTTAAGATTAACAACCAGCTGGTCTTAATTTCTCCTTACCATTAGAGTGCTCAGTGATCATGTAAGTTGTGTGATCATTTGTTTTGCTTAACTGTTTTTTGTTGTTTTGTTTGTTTTTGTTGTTGTTTTGGTCTTTTTCCCATTGGGTTTGATCAACTCCATCCGACTTGATCAAATCCGAAGGAAAGTTCCAAATTATGGGGAACAAGTCCTCTGCAGTGGCTAAATTCCCACACACACAAAAAGGTGGTGTGGTGAGGGGAGAAACATGGCTTGAAAAAGAAAAACAAAGAGGCGAGATTTTTTATTTTGACCACTAAAAGGGCCTT
This sequence comes from Piliocolobus tephrosceles, assembly GCF_002776525.5. NCBI lineage: Eukaryota > Metazoa > Chordata > Mammalia > Primates > Cercopithecidae > Piliocolobus > Piliocolobus tephrosceles. The sequence continues at coordinate 30,309,099 of NC_045434.1, read as the reverse complement.
ATTTACATAACAAGCCTATCTTTTTGCTAGCCAGGCCAAACTGAGAGAGCAATGGATGTACTTCTGAAATAGCAGCAATTTGTCCTAGTTGAAATATGGTAATGAGATTTAAAAAGACTTTTTTTTTTTTAAAGGAGCTCAATGGTTAAAGTCAGCTTAATTAAAAACTAGCATCCAAGGTGTGTGTGTGTGTGTGTGTGTGTGTGTGTGTATTTAAAAGGCCTTCATGGTTTTTTTTTTTCCTCTCCTAGAAACTTGTCCTTTTTTTTGAGCAAAAGCTTTTTTTCCTCAGTTGACTAAATTCTGTTTTCTTCATTTACTTCTGCTGCCTCTCCTTTCTCTTGCACCCTCGGCTGCATGAGAGTCCTAAAATAGTTTATAATAGCCTGGGGTTCCTTAAAGAAAATGAAGGAGCCAGACTCCTTTTGGGGGAGAAACCTGTTTTTCCTTATGGGACTCCAAGAATGTAAACAGGCAAGTTGGTCTCAATTCTTAAACTGCTTGCTTTGGTATTGTGTTACCTGGTTTGTTGACTTAAGTAGTTTTTGCAACAGAGTTTACTCTCCGGTTTTTAAAGAAGAATGTAATTTAGACATTTAGAAATGTCTTTGTTTAAAAACATTTTTTTAAGTGCACTGTAAAAAGATCATGTGGTCTAGCCTCATAATAATTCTCCCTTTTTGGAAACCCAGGATTCAGTGTAGGCTCAGCCCAGAACTCAGAGATGCAGTTAAAAGATAGGTAGTCCCTATTTAAATAAAACTGGTCTCCTTATACAATCCTATGATAGATTTTTATAATTTTATGTTTGATTTGACATCCATCTTTTTTTTTTTTTTTTGTGACAGAGTCTCACTCTATTGCCAGGCTGGAGTGCAGTGGCGTGATCTTGGCTCACTGCAACCTCTGCCTTCTGGGTTCAAATGATTCTCCCTCAGCCTCCCAAGTAGCTGGGACTACAGGTGTGTGCCACCATGCCCAGCTAATTTTTGTATTTTTAGTAGAGATGGGGTTTCACCATGTTGGCTAGGATGGTCTCGATCTCTTGACCTTGTGATCCTCCCACCTAGGCCTCCTGAAGTGCTGGGATTACAGGTATGAGCCACTACACCTGGCCTTGACATTCATCTTTAATCTTCCATTAGCATACAAGACTTTTCCTCTCCTTACTTCTGAGGTAAATTTTTCTATTTGATTTTCACCTTTGTTATTTCCTTTAGTAAGCAGATTTAAGGCTATTTAGTGGACAACTGCCTGGGATTGTGAAACAGGTTATCAGGAATCTGAGAAAGATAGGAAAACCAAAAGATTTTTATGACTCTATGAGATGTACTTCTATCTGCATGCCTAATACGTCTATGTATTTATGTGTTGTGTACACAATGTTTCACTACTGAAGATATACAAAAGAGCTCTATACAGCTTAAGAAAATAAAAGTGGTGAAATAAAATACTTTATCAAGGAAAAAGACTAGACAAATGCTTTAAGTTACATAAGTTAAGTAAAATCTTTAATAAGTTAGCTTTAACATTATTCATAAAGTAATATTAGAAATGTCTATCAAGTTGTCTAAAGGGAAATTATAATGGTTTTTCTAAAGATTGGGTTTGACATAAAAAACACATACACTAAAGAACTGATTACAACAGTAAAATTTTCTTAAGGAATTGATTTACTTTAAATACATTATAAGAGATTCTAATTTTTTTAAAATCCAAAGTTCAACTTTTATCACATCTCACCATTTTTTTAAAAATTATACTTTAACTTCTGGGGTACATGTGCAGAATGTGGAGGTTTTTTACATAGGTATACATGTGCCATGGTGGTTTGCTGTACCCATCAACCTATCATCTACATTAAGTATTTCTCCTAATGCTATCCCTCCCCTAGCCCCCCATCCCCCAACAGGCCCCAGTGTGTGTTTTTCCCCTCCCTGTGAGAACAATGTGCTCTCATTTTTCAACTCCCACTTATGAATGAGAACATAAGGTGTTTGGTTTTCTGTTCTTGTGTTAGTTTGCTTAGAATGGTGGTTTCCAGCTTCATCCATGTCCCTGCAAAGAACGTGAACTCATCCTTTTTGATGGCTGCATAATGTTCCATGGTGTATATGTGCCACATTTTCTTTATCCAGTCTATTAGCAATGGGCATTTGGGTTGGTTCCAAGTCTTTGCTATTGTGAACAGTGCCTCAATAAACATATGTGTGCATGTGTTTTTATAGTAGAATGATTTATAATCCTTTGGGTATATACCCAGTAATGGGATTGCTGGGTCAAATGATATTTCTAGTTCTAGATCCTTGAGGAATCACCACACTGTCTTCCACAGTGGTTGAACTAATTTACACTCCCACCAACAGTGTAAAAGTGTTCTTATTTCTCCACATCCTCTCCAGCATCTGTTGTTTCCTGACTTTTTAATGATTGCCATTCTAACTGGTATGAGACAGTATCTCACTGTGGTTTTGATTTGCGTTTCTCTAATGACCAGTGATGATAAGCATTTTTTCATATGCTTGTTGGCTGCATAAATGTCTTCTTTTGAGAAGTGTCTGTTCATATCCTTTGCCCACTTTTTGATGGGGTTGTTTTGTTTTCTTTTAAATTTAAGTTCTTTGTAGATTCTGGATATCAGCCCTTCGTCAGATGGATAGATTGCAAAAATGTTCTCCCATTCTATAGGTTGTCTGTTCACTCTGATGATAGTTTCTTTTGCTGTGCAGAAGCTCTTAAGTTTAATTAGATCCCATTTGTCTATTTTGGCTTTCGTTGCCATTGCTTTTGGCATTTTAGACATGAAGTCCTTGCCCATGCCTATGTCCTGAATGGTATTGCCTAGGCTTTCTTCTAGGGTTTTTATGGTTTTAGGTCTTACATTTACATCTTTAATGCACCTTGAATTAATTTTTGCATAAGGAGTAAGGAAGGGATCCAGTTTCAGCTTTCTGCATATGGCTAGCCAGTTTTCCCAGTATCATTTATTAAATAGGGGATCCTTTCTCCATTGCTTGTTTTTGTCAGGTTTGTTAAAGATCAGATGGTTGTAGATGTGTGGTGTGATTTCTGAGGTCTCTGTTCTGTTCCATTGGTCTATATATCTGTTCTGGTGCCAGTACCATACTGTTTTTGTTACTATAACGTTGTAGTATAGTTTGAAGTCAGGTAGCATGATGCCTCCTGCTTTGTTCTTTTTGCTTAGGATTGTCTTGGCTATGTGGGCTCTTTTTTGGTTCCATATGAACTTTAAAGTAGATTTTTCCAATTCTATGAAGAAAGTCAATGGTAGTTTGATGGGGATAGCATTGAATCTATAAATTACTTTGGGCAGTATGGCCATTTTCTCGATACTGATTCTTTCTATCCATGAGCATGGAATGATTTTCCCATTTGTTTGTGTCCTCCCTTATTTCCTTGAGCGGTGGTTTGTAGTTCTTCTTGAAGAGGTCCTTCGCATCGCTTGCAAGTTGGATTCCTAGGTATTTTATTTTCTTTATAGCAATAGTGAATGGGAGTTCACTCATGATCTGGCTCTCTGTTTGTTATTGGTGTATAGAAATGCTTGTGATTTTTGCACATTGACTTTGTATCCTGAGACTTTGCTGAAGGTGCTTATCAGCTTAAAGAGATTTGGGGCTGATACAGTTGGGTTTTCTAAATATACAATCATGTCATCTGCAAACAGGGATAATTTGACTCCCTCCTTTTCTAATTGAATACCCTTTATTTATTTATCTTGCCTGATTGCCCTGGCCAGAACTTCCAATACTATGTTGAATAGGAGTGTGCCAGTTTTGTCTTGTGTCAGTTTTCAAAGGGAATGCTTCCAGTTTTTGCCCATTCAGTATGATATTGGCTGTGGGTTTGTCATAAATAGCTCTTATTATTTTGAGATACATTCCATCAATACCTAGTTTATTGAGAGTTTTTAGCATAAAGCGCTGTTGAATTTTATTGAATGCCGTTTCTGTATCTATTGAGATAATCATGTGGTTTTTGTCATTGGTTCTGTTTATGTGATGGATTCTGTTTAATGATCTACATATGTGGATCCAACCCTTTATCCCAGGGATGAAGCTGAGCTGATTGTAATAGATAAGCTTTTTGATGTGCTGCTTGATTCAGTTTGCCAGTATTTTATTGAGGATTTTTGCATTGAGGTTCATCAGGGATATTGGCCTAAACTTTTCTTTTTTTGTTTCGTCTCTGCCAGGTTTTGGTATCAGGATGATGTTGGCCTCACAAAATTAATTAGGGAGGATTCTATTTTCTATTGTTTGGAATAATTTCAGAAGGAATGGTACCAGCTCCTCTTTGTACCTCTGGTAGTATTCAGCTGCGAATCTGTGTGGTCCTGGACTTTTTTTGATTTCACCATTTTTGTTTTTTTCTCCCCCTTTAAAAGGTGTGAAATAATAAAGCTCTCTTTCAACTCATTTTCAGCTCATTTAAGTTTTTTTTCCCCAAAGTTCTGTTTGTTGTGGCCTGGTGCTAACAATATTTTCTTAAAGGTCTGAAGGAAATGTTTTCTTCCAACATAATATCCTGTACACTCTTTTGCCTTTTGGTAACTGGCCTTACAGATTTTATGTCTTATTGAAATAATTCCTATGCCATTATTACTAAGTTTTTGTTTGCTTAGGAAAAAAACTGATTTTTTTTTTTAAATTAAGGTTATTACATCCGTGTATCTTTCTGTATGTGCTTTTAATGTACTCGTAACATTAAGTTACAGGGCTTTGACTCCTGGGTCTAAAATGTACACAAAGCCCTGCTAAATCTTAAACACTGACAGAAGTTAAATCCTCATCTTCAGGCCCCATAGAGAATGCCAATCAAAATAAACTGCATTGCTGAGACACAGGGTCAGAAATTAACGCCATTCAACTCCTAGAGGTCCAGGGACTATTGTGGAAGAGGTGGGTGTGAGATTGTAAGGGCCAATTTTAAGACATAAAATAAGTACAGTTTCTCTGTAAATTAACCATTAATACCAATGGCACACTGATGCAAGCCCTGCATATGAGCCCCCGTGTCAGATTAACATGTTTTTTTTTTTAAGCATTAACCCAAACTTTAATAATGATTATAAAAGGCTTATGGAAGTTATAGTTTATGATCAAGATTAAAATTTTATATATTGTTTATAAAAATTTGAAAAACAACTTTAATTGACTTCATGTTGTTTTTATTATGGTTTATTGTTTGGAAAATTAAGTTTCCTCTCTCAAAAAATACGTTTTGCACTTTTTTTTTTAAATCCTTCAGTTATCACTTTGGTTAAATGAATGACTTATTTTACAATGACCTGTGGTCCTATTTAGTAATATCAAGTGTTTTAAAGCTTTGATATTTGACAAACTTTCCGAAATCAAATTATAAATTATGTCTTTTTCTGACCTAATTAATCCTTTAAGATATTACTGGTTTCTTAAAGTCCAAAAATGACATATTTGGCTTATTTGGTATAAAAAATTATATAGGAAGCATTGTCAAATATGCAGTGATGTTTGGTTTTCTTTGGGCTGTATTTGTATAAATATGTTATTGGCATGTGTTCAAAAATTATGGGAAACTCCTATAATTCTTTTTTTTTTTTTTTTTTTTTGAGACAGAATCTCACCCTGTCACCCAGGTGGGAAACTCCTATAATTCTAATATGAATTAGTGTATGTTATCAGTAATTATAATTTTTTTGGTAAATTATTGTGTGCCACAGAGGTAACAAATTTCCTTGTCAATTGAATCTTTATGGCTGCCCTAAAACTTTTCGTCATCCATGGATGATTGTTGTCTTGTTTTGGTCCTCTTTAAAAGGTGGTTTTATAATCAGCTATGAACTCTAACAGGTGCTGAATGCAGGTTTCTGATTACTTTGGAGATTGTAACATTTGAACAGAGGAAACACTTTCAGGACTCATGAAGAGCTGGAATGGTTATGAATATCAAGCAGAACAGGAATTAACTGCAGGGACTAAACTAATAGAAGTTTAAAGTAATCTTTTTAACTTTTTGCTTAAAACGTTGCTGATCCTTTGTTCTGTTTTTCAGAGTCAAGAAAACTTTTAAGCTATTTACAACTTCTAACAGTTAAGTATACTCCTATGAACAAAATTTGTAGCGTATGTGTTTCTGTCTACCTGATTTCTACAGAATTTGGAAAATATTTGTGAATATTCTTAACTTATGACAATACAATTATTTGCATAAGTGCAATAAGAATCTTTTTTCATTTTTAACAAGACACAGTTGGAGAAACTTGTTATTTTACCAAGGCTTTGACTGAAATGGTATGCTTTCATTTAAGGAATCAAACTTCACTTATGGAGCCAATAAAAGCCCCTTGGAAAAATTGGCCTCATATCTTTTTCTATACAGTCCCTTTACAGGGTTCCTGACCTGTGGTAAGTAAAGAATGTCACTTTCTGACAGGCCCAGGAGCCCCAGGTTTATATTGGAACATCAAGAGGAGAGGAATTCACCCACCTCATAGGTATTTGATGGTACAAATCCATGGCTGGGGTTGGCTTTTAAAAAGCCATGTCTGAAATTCCTTCTATGGACTAAAGTTCCATCAAAGCCCATTTAAATGCCTATGTAAAATAAAATTATTATTGATACAGTGTATAAAAATAATCAGGCGAAGGGTAATAAAGCAAATCAGTCCTACCATGATTTGTCCTTAATAAAAATGGGAGAGTGGATAAAGAAAAATTATTTTTCGAAAACTATAGTACACCCGTTGTTAGATTCTAGTCTCGCCTATTGTTTTTCAATTTTTATCATTTTCTACAGTTTGGACTGAATTCTAATTCTAATTTTTTTTGTTTTTGTTTTTTTGAGACAGAGTCTCCCTCTGTCCCCCAGACTGGAGTGTAATCATGTGATCTCGGCTCACTGCAACCTCCACCTCCTGGGTTCAAGCAATTCTCCTGCCTCAGCCTCCTAAGTAGATGGGATTACAGGCCCCTGCCACCATGCCTAGCTAGTTTTTTGTATGTTTAGTAGAGATGGGGTTTTGCCATGTTGGCTAAACTGGTCTCAAACTCCTGACCTCAGGTGATCCACCTGCCTTGGCCTCCCAAAGTGCTGGGATTACAGACATAGCCACTGTGACTGGCCTGAATTCTAATTTTTCTTGGCTACAAGCCTGAAAAATAATGTTTTCAATTTTTTTCCTTCTTTTTTCTCCATTTTTCCTAATTTGGAGTCACTGAAAACTAAGCTATGCTTTTTTTAAAGCCCTGCAAACTGAAGCTAAAGAACTTAAACTTCAGAGGAAAATAATAGCAACCTATTTATAGGTTGTTATTTATAGGTTATAAGCCACGTTCATACCTGCCTATTAATGTATGGACTTCAGAGCAATATGGCCTATATTGATTTTCCAGGATTGTTCTTTTGTTTATTGTTGCTTTTCCTCCTTCTTCCCCCTATTTTCTCTTCATAGGACATACGACTTCACCATCTTCTAAAAACAAGCTTTCCTAATAACTTGGGACCTACCAGTTAGGAATAAACCATCCTAGTCATAAGAGATCAGATAAAACCTGAGGCCAGAGACTCATTTTCTTTTAATATGCTTTTTCCAAAAGATTTTTAAAAAGAAAAGGGAAATGTGAAAGGAAAATGTCTTGGGTCCCTAAAATCACTAAGCTAAAGGGAAAAGTCAAGCTGGGAACTGCTTAGGGCAAATCTGCCTCCCATTCTATTCAAAGTCACCCCTCTGCTCACTGAGATAAATGCATATATGATTACCTCCTTTGGAGAGGCTAATCAGAATGCAATCATTAGTCTCTTATCTATCTGTGAACTGGAAGCACGCTCCACCTCCCACCCCCCTACTTTGAGTTGTCCCACCTTTCCAGACTGAACCAATGTTCATCTCATGTATGTTGATTAATGTCTCATGTCTTCTTAAAACGTATAAAACCGAACTGCTCTAACCACCTTGAGCACATGTTATCAGGACCTCCTGAGGCGGTGTCATGGGCGTGCATCCTCAACTTTGGCAAAATAAACTTTCTAAATCAACAGACACCTGTCTCAGATTTTTGAGGTTCACAAAAGCCTGGTGAATGTGTAAAAAAAAAAAAGCCAAAAATATCCCCATCCCAAAAGAACCATGAAGGTGGGCTGAGTGCAGTGGCTCCTGCCTGTAATCCTAGCACTTTGGGAGGCTGAGGCAGGAGGATCACTTAAGGCCAAGAGTTGGAAACCAGCCTGGGCAACATGGCAAAACCCTGTCTCTACAAAAGACACAAAAAAATTTTAGCTGGGCATGGTGGTGGGTGCCTGTAGTCCCAACTATTTGGGAGGCTGAGATGGCAGGATCACCTAAGCCTGGAGAGAATGAGGCTGCAGTGAGCTGTGATCACACCACTGCACTCCAGCCTGGGTGACAGATAAGATGTTATATCCAGAAAAAGAAAAGAAAGGTTCCTTCATAGAAAATGGAAGTTCACTAACCAGAAAAGGAGGGACCAGCGGGTGAAAACCATGGGTGTTCACTATTTCATTCTCCTCAACTGTAGAGATTAGCTACATGGAGAAATAATTCTTTTGTTGTACACCAGGGGAGTAGTTTTAATATTATCTAATTATTGCCAGAAAGACTCAAAGTAAATTATTTTGAAATAGTTATTATTTTTGGCAGATTTTCTCTAATATTTAATTAGCATATAGCTAACAAGTAGCAGTCCTCTGGTGTTTTAAACCAGACTAACCTAGGTACAAATCCTGGTTTGGCCCTATTAGCTGTGTGGTCTTAGGTAGGTGACTCAACCTTCCTAAGTGTCAGTTTCAAAAATAATATCAAAAAAGAAAAAAAAATCACTTTCACAGAGTCGCTATAAGGATTAGAGATAATTTATATGAATCACTTAACACAATACTCAGTATATAATAGGCTTTCAAACAACAAGACATTATTATAGCACATTAAGTTAGCATGGAGTAACTTTCTCAACTAGTTTATTCAGGTTTTTCATCAGAAATTGATATTGTACAAAGAACATGACTCTTAGTCTATGAAGTATAGAAATATGGCAGGGTGTGGTTGTTATGCCTGTAATCCTAGCACTTTGGGAGGCCAAGGCAGGTGGATCACCTGAGGTCATGAGTTCAAGACCAGCCTGCCCAACATGGTGTAACCCCACCTCTACTAAAAAATTTCAAAAATTAGCAAGACATGGCGACACGTGCTTGTAATTCCAGCTCTTAGGCTGAGGCCAGAGAATCGCTTGAACCCAACAGGTGGAGGTTGCAGTGAGCCGTGATGACACCACTGCACTCTGGCCTGGGTGACAGACCAAGATTCCATCTCAAAAAAAGGCATAGAATATAGTTTTTTATACAATAATTTCTATTCTGAGGGCCTATTCTCCTATGTTGGAAAAAACTAATTTCAATCATTTTGGAAACCTCACACCATAATTTTCTAGAGGGGATCTAATTTCTAGGGGGTTTGAATAGTGCTTAATAATTTGCTACTTAAGCTGTCTGTTCACCAGGCCTCCACTGTCTTATCTGGACCTCCATTAATACCCATAGGTTATTGCTGAGATGTCTCTTACACATGGGCACTCAGCCCCTTCAAATCCAGTGGTTCTTTCCAGTACTCTCAGGTCAAGCTTGCAGGGGGTATGGCTAAGAGAGGGTGTCATGGAAGTCTTTCTGCTGCATCTAGGCCACACTCTTGCCATGAATCTCCCGTCTGTTTCTAACCTGGTCTGCCTAGATGCATCACGCAGCTGTTTCTGATGTGGAGTTCAAGGGGAGCTCAGGGCATCTTTGCTTTTAGGTCTCAAACCTATTGTGTCTTGCTACCTTTCTAATATTAGCATTCAGAGCACTAAAAAAAAAAACTTCAAAAACCATTTAATTTTTAGTTACTTAATTCCACTTCAGACTTTCAAGAAACAGTTATATGTGGGAATTCTTCATATCCCCTGAAGATTAATGAAAAACAGAATCATGTACAGTTTTGTACAGTTATGCATAAGTCATCTTCCATCCAGATATTAAAAAATAAAGACTATGAAAAAATGGCATGTTAAAACTGAAATACCTAGACTTAGCCTTGGTCCTCATCACCTTCAGTAAGAAATGATTGTTGAGTAGAACAAATGTGTTGTATAGTGACTGCAGGAGCAAGCTTGCAACTGACAGATTATCGTTCCTGTCTATAATGTCAAACTCCAAAATTTTGATTACCACAACTTATTTGAATATGAAAAATTTAATAATCACATTTGAAAAAATTCAAATTTATTCTTGTATTTCAGAAGTTCAGATTTATGATGGTGTTAGTGGTGGTGAATCTGTATGGATCTGCAGCAGCCTCAATTCTCGCGTCCTCAGAAGAAAGAATCAGACTGAGGGGCATAAAGCATAAGAAGAGACCAAGGCAAGTTTTAGAGCAGGAGTGTAAGTTTATTAAAAAGCTTTTGAGCAGGAATGAAAGGAAGTAATGTACACTTGGAAAGGGCCAAGTGGGTGACTTTGAGAGATCAAGTGCAGTTTGACCTTTGACTTAGGGTTTGTTTTTTTTTTTGAGACGGAGTCTTGCTTTGTCGCCCACGCTGGAGTGCAGTGGTGCGATCTGGGCTCACTGCAAGCTCTGCCTCCCGGGTTTATGAGATTCTCTGGCTTCATCCTCCCAAGGAGCTGGGACTACAGGTGCGTGCCACCACGCCCGGCTAATTTTTTTTTTTTTTTTTGTATTTTTAGTAGAGACGGGGTTTCACCGTGTTTAGCCAGGATGGTCCCAATCTCCTGACCTCGTGATGCGCGCTCCTCGGCCTCCCAAAGTGTTGGGATTACAGGCGTGTACCACTGTGCCAGGCCTTAGGGTTTTATATGTTGGCATACTTCTGGGGTTTTGCATCCCTTCTCCCCCGTTCTTCTCTTGGGGTGGGCTGTCCGCATGTGCAGTGACCTGCTAGCACTTTGGAGAGGAGCACATGCAGTGTGTTTATTGCAGTTCTATGCATGATCACTTGAGGCATTCTTCTCTCACCGGTTGAATGTACCCAAGAAGGTTATATACTAGTTAAACTCTGCCATTTTGACTCTTAATGTGTATCCTTGAGCCCACTCACCTGTAAGAAGTACTTTTTTTTTCTTTTTTTTTTTTTTTTGGAGAGGGAGTCTCACTCTGTCGCCCAGGCTGGAGTGCAGTGGCACGATCTCAGCTCACTACAAGCTCCACCTCCCGGGTTCACACCATTCTGCTTTAGCCTCCCAAGTAGCCGGGACTACAGGCGCCCGCCAATACTCCCAGCTAATTTTTTTTTTTTTTTTTTTTTGTATTTTTAGTAGAGACGGGGTTTCACCATGTTAGCCAGGATGGTCCCTATCTCCTGACCTCGTGATCCGCCCGCCCAGGCCCCCCAAAGTGCTGGAATTACAAGCTTGGGCCACCGCGCCCCGGCCCCAAGAAGTACTTTTTAAGTGGTCCATTTTCAGAAAACAGGCCCCGGCAAATCTGGGCAGTTCCCTTGCAGACATGACAAGCCGTGCGCTACAGACATCTAGGAAGAGTGATAAGACTCACAGAAGTCAGAGTGGAGGGAGAAAAAGAATAGGGGATGGGGTGGCTAATCCATAAAAGGAAAGAAAGTTTTGTCATTGGGAAATCAAAACTTAAAGTGGGGAAGGAGACAAGATGTAACCTTGTAAGGGGATAATGAAGGCAATGGAAGATTGTAACCCCATAGTACTCAGCCTATGAGGAACAGGGGTAGGGACTCGCACACTAGGTGATAAATTCCTTGTTGAAACTGCACTAGGTGTGCTTGCTCACCAGACACCTGATCTTGCAAGACTGTTATTAAAAAGTCTCTCTTTTGCTGTTCTTCATGCCTCTAAATCCATTCTTTGGGTTTGGACAGGTGAGTATGTTTCTCACATCACCTAACTCCTGAGATCTTATGGGGAAGTTGCTGATAACCAGTTTCAGGTGTTTTCTGTCTATTGGGAGAGTGCCTTTTCCTGGCATTGGATGTAACCAATTATTATTTTAGAGAGACAGTTAACAACTGCCTATTACCCGATGGTCGCGTGACATTCCTGGTGGGGGATAGGGGAGCCTGCTCTGCTCATGCTTGACTACCTACTTACTGTAACAATGGTGAAATTTTGCTTGGGCCTTAGGTCAAATATTCATTTCAAACTAGGCTATTCGAACGTCAGCACCAATGTTCAGAGCCCCTCTAAAACATTCACCTACTCCTTAATGGATTCCTGGTAGAAGCACTAAAGAAATGAATATTTTCCTTCACACTTGCCTTCAGCACAAAAACTTCCCTGTTTTCACTGTGTGATTCAGGTGAACATTGATATAATTACTAGGTATGCCTGACCCTTCCCTGCTGTTTCTTTCGAACCCCTTGTCCCTCCACCTCCTTCGCTTCCCCCCTTTTAAAGTTGCGTTTTGCATCTTGAATTTCTGAATCAAGAGGGATATAGTCTCCAAGTTTCTTCTGTTCCTAAGGTAGCTGGCACTTGTGAGGTCGCCTGAAACGCTCCTTGCTGGTGACAATGACCATAAACCATGGGAGAAAGATATCCAATAACTGGAAAATTAAGGGGTTATTCGTACAATCTTTTGTAGTTTTTAGAATGCAATCTCATATTTCCAGAAAATTCTTTCGTTTAAAAGCCAAAGATTAGACAGGCCAACAACCAATATGCACAACTTATTTTTAAACTGTAAAACAAATACAGTATTACAGAAAATTTACAAAACACAGAAAAAACCGACACGCCACCCAGAAACTGAAATTATCTAGATTAATTCCTGACTGTTTTTCCCCTCTCGCTTCCTGCGCCTTTGCCACCAAGCATAACCTTCCCGCGCTGCCGGAACCGCGGCGCAGGGGGAGGCGCTGCCTCGCGCGGTGCGCCGTTGCCATGGTAACCGAGGAGGCTGGGGCTCGGGTGTGGTGAGTCTAGGGGTCCTGGCGCCGTGAACCGGGTGGGCACTCCGGGAAGGATGTGAGGGGGTAGACGGATATTTTCCCTCCAGGTTGCTCGGGCAGGGCTGGAGGGGAGTGGGCTTCAGTCTCAGCGTCCTCAAACTGCTTCTGTCCAGAGCTTTGCGCACCGGTCACCTACCCGGCGGGCAGGCGCAAGGGAATTGCAGAAGGTCCCCAGGAAATTCAGGCCCAAGAGCAAACTCTGGTGCCTGGAAGAATCCGTTGCCCCCTCGCGGGACCTCCTGGATCACCTGGCGGCGCTGACACTTTCTGTATCCTGTTCCTCAGGCCCTCTCTTTGTTTAATCCTGTGTACCCAGGGCTGCCCTTGGGGGTCCTTTTCCTTGAGCTGGGACTTAAAATCCTTAAGGGACTACATTTTTTTTGAAGAAAAAAATCAGTTGGCTTGAAAGGCACGTAAGGCTCTACTCCTGTATCACAACTTCAGGCTGCGTCGCCTGCCTCCTTGCCCTTTGTTTATGTTCTTCTCGTTACCTGGCTTGTCCTTTTTTCCTCCTTTTAAAACTCCTACTCTTCAATATCAAGGTTTCACCTTTTCTGGGAAACCTTTCTGAGACCACCACCCGGAACTGAATGTAGATGTCCACGTTTTTACTCTCAAAGCACTCTTTGCCTACCTCCATTGAATCCCTGATCTCACTCTGTCATTGCTGATTTACTTGTGTCTTCCCTACTAAAATGTGAGAGCCTTTGGGGTAGGGACTATGACCTATGTGATTTTCTATTGTGGGTGCCTCAAAAGCATTCACATTCTATAGTTAAAAAGAAAGGTTTATAGATTTTTCTAGACTGATTTAGTAAGGCAGACCAGGTGCTATCCTCATTTCAGAAAAGTCACATAATTAGTAACAGAATCAAGACTAAAGCAATGCCATTCTGCCTTCATAGTTCCAGCCTTCCCTCTTCCCTCCCATGTTCATATTCTCTGTGAAACTTTAGTTATATGTAGCAGGGTTACAATTTTGATGTATGTTATTACTTCTGTGGGCAAAGACAATGTAATTTATTTTTGTATATGACTGATCTAGTTCCTTTCATGAGCATTTACATGTTGATTATTAGGAAAGAATCTAACTGTCCAATTGGTTTTAAAGTTTAGCTCAATCTAGAATTGAATTCTTTGGGTAGTGCTTAATTTCTCTTATATACAAATGTTTAGGTTCTCAGGTATCTTCTTGGATTCTTTCCTTGAGGTGGATGTGGATGCATGTGGATGGCTATGTGGATGCATGTGGACGGCTCATGGAATCAGTTATGGGGACGTGTCAGGGTCCCTTTGCCTTCCCTTGGCTGTGTGTGGGGGGGTGATGTTCCTGGTGTACCAGGTGCTCCCTAGGGCTTTCGTGGTTCTTGGTTAACCTTTGGCTAATATACCTTGTGAACATGTATCTCCTGGTTTGGTCAGGACTCAGTAGAGCTCCCTGGCTCACTCAGTTGTGCTGAGTTCCTGCTGTGACTTCCCTTCAGCCTTAACTGGAGTGGTTTGCACCACAGCCCTCCTTCCCTGCAAAGCCTCCTTGCCCTGCTATAGCAGTTGAGTAGAGCAAGCATCCTGCAAGATTCCCCTATTTCTAGGTCTCATGTATATCCAAAGGCAGTGCCCTCAAACTTTGTTGTCTCAGCACTCCATTTTACTCTTTAAAAATGATCCCAAAGAGCTTTCCTTTATGTGAGTTATATCTTTTAATACAGTATTAGATATAAGAATTAGAAATTAAACTGAGGATTTAAAAAATGTTTATTAATTCCTCAGAAAATAACAAATTCACATGTTAACATAAATTATGTATTTCTCATAAAAATAACTATTTTCCAGAACAAAAGAATTAGTGAGAAAGTGGTATTATTTTACATTTCTGCAAATGTCTTTAATTTCTGGCTTAATGGGAGATAGATTCTTTTTTTTTTTTTTTTGAGACGGAGTCTCGCTCTGTCGCCCAGGCTGGAGTGCAGTGGCGTGATATCGGCTCACTGCAAGCTCTGCCTCCCGGGTTCATGCTATTCTCCTGCCTCAGCCTCCCAAGGGGCTGGGACTACAGGCGCCTGGCACCGCGCCCGGCTAATTTTTTGTATTTTTAGTAGAGACGGGGTTTCACCCTGTTGGCCAGGATGGTCTCAATCTCCTGACCTTGTGATCTGCCCACCTCGGCCTCCCAAAGTGCTGGGATTACAGGCGTGAGCCACCGTGCCTGGCCTGGGAGACAGATTCTTAAGTCTGCTTCTGCAGTCAATCTGTTGCAATAAGTTGTTTTGAAATGTGTAAAGAAAATTCCTCCTTACATAGATATATAGTTGGAAAAGGGAAGAGTATTTTAATAGCTTTTTCAGATAATTGTGCACATTTTTTGTGACTGCACCAAAACTCTACAAGTGGTAGTTTCTTTTTTTTTTTTAAGATGGAGTCTCTGTTGCCCCAGGCTGGAGTGCAGTGGGGCAATCTCGGCTTATTGCAACCTCTGCCTCCCGGGTTCAAGGACTCTCCTGCCTCAGCCTCCTAAGTAGCTGGGACTACAGGTGCCTGCCACCATGCCCGACTAATTTTTTTGTTTTTGTTTTTGTTTTGTATTTTTTGTAGAGACGGGGTTTCACCATATTGGCCAGGCTGGTCTTGAACTCCTGACCTTGTGATCTGCCCACCTCAGCCTCCCTAATGCTGTGATTACAGGTGTGAGCCACTGCAGCCGGCCACAAGTGGTAGTTTCTTAAAAGTTACTTGCATTGTGGAATCTGAAGCCATGTCAATGAACTTTTCATACTGTGTTACATTAAAATCTATTGATCTGTCTTATACTTTGGATCTTCTACCCATGCTTGATATTGTAACTTAATGGAAAATGGCAGGGGGAGTGAAGCTGATTTTGTAAAGGAGAAAAGCAGTCGTTAGCAAAATGTTGCTTCATTTAGTTATATCAATTTTCCAAATGTTAACATGTTTCATGCTGTAATATTTTTAAAAGCCCACTTTCATTAATATCACCTCTGATCTCATCATGAAAGTATTGGGAAGTTGTTGGCCAACACATTGCCAATAGGAGTTTTCTAAAATGTAAATTGCAGCTGGGCACGGTGGCTCACACTTGTAATCTCAGCATTTTGGGAGGCTGAGGTGGGAGGATCGCTTGAGATTGAGACCAGTATGGACAACATAGCCAGACTCCCTGTCTCTACAGAAAAATTAAAAAATTAGCCTGGTGTGATGGCATGCAGCTATAGTCGCAGCTACTCGGAAGGCTGAGTTGGGAGGATTGCTTGAGGCCTGGAGTTCAGGCTGTAGTGAGACGTAATGGTGTCATTGCACTTCAGCTTAGGTGAGAAAGTGAGATCCTGTTTCAAAAAAAAAAAAAAAAAAAAAAAGAATAAATAAAAATAAAATGCTATTCGTATTAGAGTTCTTCAGAGAAACAGAATCAATACTATATATATATATAATCTTCTGTATTTGTGGATTAAACCAGCCCTGGATCTAAAATATTTGGAAAAAACATGGATGGTTCTGTTTGTACTAAACATATACATACTTTTTTTCTTGTCATTATTCCTTGAAAATAGGCAGAGAGAGTGAATTCTCCCTTACTTAATCTTTGGTTGTATTCAGGCCTAGTTATTTTTCGTACATTTTTTTTTTTTGTTAACAGGTAATGTGTTTAAGATGAATTAATATGTACTTTATGTTTTTGTTGTTGTTGTTTTTGTTGTTTTTTGGAGACAGGGTCTTGCTCTGTAATCCAGGCTGGAGTGCAGTGGCGTGATCATGGCTCACTGCAACCTCTGCCTCCTGGGCTCAAACGATTCTCTCACCTCAACCTCGCAAGTAGCTGGGACCACAGGCATTTGCCCCCATGCTCAGCTATTTTTTTTTCTGTATTTTTTGTGGAGATGGGGTTTCAGCATGTTGCCCAAGCTGGTCTCGAACTTCTGAACTCAAGTGATCCACTCACCTCAGTCCCCCAAACTGCTGAGATTACAGGTGTGAGCCACTGTACCCGGCCTCAGTTTTAATTTCTCATATAAATATTAATTTAGATGTAATCCACATAAACAAAAATTCCCTGGGGTTTTCAATTTTTAAGACTGTAAAGAGCCTTGAGATCAAAGAATTTGAGAACCGCTGCCCTAATTATGTTGGTTCTGGGCTGATATAGAAATTAAGCTCCATTCAAGAGTATAGCAAGAGTAGCTGTGAAGTATTCTGGCCCAAATCGTAGTTCAAGATTTGATCTAGTTTGTCTGCATATCTCTGAATTAACCTGGGATCAGACTGATCTCTAGATGTGGAATGATATGTTGGTAATCAAGTGTCTGGTGGTGGTAGGGTAGAAAATTATTTATTCATACCCTGCATAGGAATAAACTATGGAATATTCAAAAAAGAGAAAGAGCTGGGCCTGGTGGCATGGGCCCGTAGCCCTAGCTACTTGGGAGGTGGAGGCAGGAAGATTGTGAGCCCAGCTACTTGGGTTCCAGGGCAGGAGGATAGCTTGAGCCAGGAATTCAAGACCAGTCTGTGCAATATAGCAAGAACTTGTTTTTTGTTGTTGTTGTTATTGTTGTTTTCTTTTTTAAAAAAATAAAGAAAATAAATAGTAGCATTACCATCTTTTCTTTTGCTTCATGGATGATTTTGCTGGAGGTTTGATGATGACCTAAAAATGATAATGGTAGCTTGTATTTACTAAATGTTTCCCATGTGCTTGGCATGTACATCATTTAATTTATTTTAATTCTTAGAACAATCATAATCTAGACTCTAGTGTTATTCCTACAAGAGAGTAGGTAAATTGCCCAGTATTATGCAGCTAATAAATTGCAGGATTGGATTGTGAACCCAAGTCTCTCTGACTCCAAAACCCATTGCTCTTGGCTATGAAAAAAAGCACTGGGAATTGCAAGCTTGACTTTAAGAGTTATTGAATATATATAACTTGTTAAGAATTGTAGTAAGTGTGAAAGTAACACAAAGAAATGTAGAGCTTCATTCCTGCCCCCAGCAAGTTTACAACCTAATTGGATAGATGCTTACATACTTGAAACAATTAGAAAATAATATAACATCATATTTGGTAGGTTGTATTGTGTAGACTGTACACAATGGCCTTTGGAGTTCAGAATATTGAGAGGCCAGTGTGCACTCAAGAGAGGAATTAAGGAAAGTTTTAGGAAGAAAGTGGGTTTATAGCTCAGCCTAAATAGGATTTGGGTAGTTGGAATGTAGGAGATGTAAAGCTATTCTAGGTCTCATAACAGGAATACCTGTGAAACAAAAATAGGAATTTCTCAGTATCTTCAAGGTCTCATGGCTGGGTCCCTGGTGTGCCAGTGAAAGCCATTCCTAACACATCCTGCCTCTATTCTACAAGGTTTGAATATGGATATCTTTAGCAGAAATGTTTCAAAAGATTGTGACTACTATTAATAGAGTGACAAAATTATTGTCTAATAATAATGGACACTTTTGAGAGTGAAAGTAGATGCTATTAAAAATTATACCAGGAAAACAGATAAAACGAGAAATGTCCTGCATACATCGGGACATATGTCACCCAAGCTATTAACCATAAACACAAGCTGTTTAACTTCTGTTAGAGTTCTTCTTGTTGATTTCCTGGTATAGTCTCCATAGTGCTTATTCAAGACTCATGTTTTTACACACTGTGGGTTGCATCCCATTTAGTGGGTGATGCAGTCAATTTAGTACGTGGCACCCAGTTTTAAAAAAATGGGACAAAAAACAGTGATATGTTACCTGTAGTAAAGAGAAATATTGCTTTGTTTTAAAAAGAAATATGTATGTACAAATATAGCCATATATGCAATGTATCCATGGTAAAATTGTCCATTGTTACCGATCAATAAATTATGTGGTCACTCTATTGATAGAATTTACATATATTTACATATAAAATTAAAATGAAATGACATAAACTAATATATATTATGTATTATAACAGAAATAATTTATACAAGATATAAAATAATACATATGTATTTGAAGAGACCAACCATTATCCTTTCAAGCTCCAGCTATTATGCTTGAAATCCAGTGAGAAGGAATTAAGCATTCCTGGAATTTGCAGTCTGTATATCTGCTTAGATCTTATTGCTTACTATTTGGGCATGTGGCAACACCAATATTACAAGAGAGACTGGAAAATAGTCTTATTCCACCATAAAGATCAGTTTAAAAAACGCCTTGTTAAAAGAAAAGAGGGTGGGCTTCTATTCTAAAAGAAAAGAGGGTGGAGTTCTATTCCAAAACAAAAGGAGATTAGATTTTGGGGAAGACAACTAGTAATTACTGGGCGGCTGAAAATGAGGAAACCAAGGGAACTGTGGAGGATCAGACCACAAGAACCACAGCATCTTCTCATAGCAGGAAGTTTGATCAGCATACTGTTTCTGTCACTTGTGATGAATGCCCTTCAACTAGCCTCATTTTCTTGTATCCCTTGTTCAAGAGTCAAGATCATGGGATGGAGCCCCTGACTGGCTGAGCTTAAATAATGTGCCTGCCCCCAGGCTTGTGCTGAGAGAGAGAAAAGAAGAATCCTGCTTCTTCATCTTCTGGTGTGGGAAGTTAGCTATATCTTTTATTAGAATTATCTGAAACTGAGATAGGCGTGCTTTAAAGAAGGTGTGTGTGTGTGTGTGTGTGTGTGTGTGTGTGTGTGTTAGAAGGGTGGGGAGTTGGATGTCAGACACTGAAGAATTTTTCCACTATAATTCTTCTGTAAAATGAAAGAGTTGAACTAAACCATCTCAAATACAAGACATGCACCGAATCTTATGGTTGAGTCATTGTTGATTGGGTAACTCAACTCCCATTTCCAATCCCTGTCTGCCTTGCTTGCCTCTATCATAGAGGCTGGAAAATCAAGAAACTTGCTTTTTTTCCCCCCTCTCCTCTTAAAGGCCACACCACATTGTACAGTCGGGCCTTTGAGATATTAACTGGAAGTTTGTTGGGACTTGTTAGGAAAGATTTTTGTTTTGCTTTCCCCTTAAGAGGGATTGGAGGGATTGATATCACTGGTATCCTCTAGGGGATTCCCCATTTTTCCTGCCATGAATTAAGGTGAGATTCCAGGAGTTATAACATGAGGCAAGAGTTGTGAAGATGAAAGTCTTACACACTAACTATGATGGAGTGATAGAGATTGGATCTGTATTTTTGAGCTGCTGAACCATCTCCATCTTTAAATTTCTCATTATGTGTGAAA
The DNA here is from genome assembly GCF_002776525.5 of Piliocolobus tephrosceles. NCBI lineage: Eukaryota > Metazoa > Chordata > Mammalia > Primates > Cercopithecidae > Piliocolobus > Piliocolobus tephrosceles. The sequence goes on along the minus strand of NC_045434.1, from coordinate 30,288,879 downwards.
AGAATCTCCTACTTTTAAATAGTCAATCTTATTTGGCTTTTCTATTATTTACAGCCAAAGAATTCCTAATGGCTTACAAGCATTATACACATTTATAGAAGGAAGGGATTAATGTAGGGTAGTAATAGAGAGGATTGTAATATTCTACCAATTTAAAATGCATATCACAATGAGCTTTTTTTTTTTTTTTTTTTTTTTTTTTGAGACGTCATCTGGCTCTGTCGCCCAGGCTGGAGTGCAGTGGCCGGATCGCAGCTCACTGCAAGCTCCGCCTCCCAGGTTTACACCATTCTCCTGCCTCAGCCTCCTGAGTAGCTGGGACTACAGGCGCCCACCACCTCGCCCGGCTAGTTTTTGTATTTTTTTTTAGTAGAGACGGGGTTTCAACGTGTTAGCCAGGATGGTCTCGATCTCCTGACCTCGTGATCCGCCCATCTCAGCCTCCCAAAGTGCTGGGATTACAGGCTTGAGCCCCCGTGCCCGGCCACACAATGAGCTTTCAACTATTATCCTATTTATTTTCTTTACTTCACCGTAGAAGTAAATGACAGTTTTCTTTCAGCACTCTTTAGGACTGTTATTTCTTAAGAACACGGTCAGAAAACTATGGCCTGTGGAACACCACCTGTTTTGTAAATAATGTTTTCTTCAAACACAGCCACACCCATTCATTTGTGTATTGTCTATAACTACTTTCAAGCAACAACTGCAGAGGTGAGTAGTTAGAATAGAGACAGAGGGCCCACAAGCCTAAAATATTTGCTCTCTGGCCTTTAACCCCTGCTTTGGATTTCTGTTCCATTTTCCTGTGGCCTTCATAGTCTTTGTCATTCTCTGCAGTCCTACTTCAATATCACCTTGATTTTTCTTTTTCAAGTTTTTTCTCTTCACTTCCCTGTTATTTCCTAGTGCTTCACCATGTTTATTTCCTTGGAAACACAGCAGTCTAAAATTATAGGGCCGGGCGCGGTGGCTCAAGCCTGTAATCCCAGCACTTTGGGAGGCCGAGACGGGCGGATCATGAGGTCAGGAGATCGAGACCATCCTGGCCAACACGGTGAAACCCCGTCTCTACTAAAAAAAATACAAAAAACTAGCCGGGCGAGGTGGCAGGCTCCTGTAGTCCTAGCTACTCGGGAGGCTGAGGCAGGAGAATGGCATGAACCCGGGAGGCGGAGCTTGCAGTGAGCTGCGATCAGGCCACTGCACTCCAGCCTGGGCGACAGAGCGAGACTCCGCCTCAAAAAAAAAAAAAGAGCCTTGATTCTTACTGGCTGTTGAACAGAGATCACCCTCGTTCCTTGAAAGGTGGTCTTCTCCATCTCAGCGCATGAGAAGAGTAAGGGAGAGAATATCAGCAAGACAAAATCACAGTCTATTGTAACTGAATTACAGAATTTACATCCCCTCACTATTGCTATATTCTCTTCATTAGAAGCCAGTCACTAGGTCCAACCCACATTCAAGGTGACGAAATTACACAAAGGTATGAATACCAGGAGGCAGGGGTGGGACATTGGGAGCCTTGTCAGAAGCTGCCTACCATATGGTATACCACTGTAATTTATTTCTTTTAACAGTTATATACAATTTTGTGTGAATATACCAGTTTGTGCTCCTCTTCTTGGACATTGGTTTTCCCTTCTGGGTTTTTTGCTGTTGTGAACAGTGATGCCACAAACATTCTTGTATGCATGAAGGGTCTCTGGTACTCTTCTCTGAATCTTTCCCAGTTTCATATTGTGTTCTGACAGACTGAAGCACTAGTAAGACATCCTTAGTTAGATCCTTTTGTAATTCATAGGTGTGATTATTGGGTTTTCATGCTCATGTTTGAGAGGTACCTCCTTCAAACGTTGTTACAACATGGGCACGTTTCCTGTCTGATGTGAAAAAAAAGAGACATCCTTGAATAATTTTATCTAGAATTAATCTTATCCCTTCTAAACTCCTATAGCATTTCTTTTGTTATGGTATTTACTACTTGTCACCTTTTATTACACTTATTTTGTGCATTTCATATTTTTTCCTTTGAAATAGTAACTTGTTGAGGGTAGGAAATAAATCTGATTCTGGTTTTCACAATTTACACAGTGCTTTCAGTATGTGTTACTGAGCGAATGAATTCTGTTTAAATGTCGGTGCCTAATTTTTAAAGTCTTTATAATCTGGCTCCAGTAACCCAATTATATTTCTCACTTCTCTCATACAGGGACCCTTATTTAGGCAGGTGGGTCTCTTAGACATTCTTTTTCAATCTCTTCCTAATGAATTTAGATCATATGATCTCTTTCTTCTGTTTCTATTGAATTTATTATTTATTTCACACATTTAACATTTTAGTATATACTTGAGCCGTGTTATATGTACTTAGTCGTAATAGGTACACAATAAACTTTATTGATGGAATTGCTGAAGTATCGTACTTTATAGTTATTTTCAACTAATTAAGTATTTTTATACCATCTATATTGTCAGTTGACTGAGCAAATAAATAAACAAATACTGATGTGTTTGAGTAGATTTTTATCACTTTTTAATTTTTTTGGTCACAGGTATTTTTGGAGTTAATGGAGTCAGAAGGACCTCCAGAGTCAGAGAGTTCAGAATTTTTCTCACAGCAAGAAGAGGAAGATGAAGAAGTCCAAGAACCAGAGGAAACAGGCACCAGGAACCCCCTTTTACAACCTGCTCTCACAGGGGATGTAGAGGGTTTGCAGAAGATTTTTGAGGATCCTGAGAATCCTCATCATGAACAGGCCATGCAGCTTCTCTTAGAAGAAGATGTCGTTGGGAGAAATTTGTTGTATGCAGCTTGCATGGCTGGGCAAAGTGATGTGATTAGAGCTTTGGCAAAATACGGTGTGAATCTGAATGAAAAAACCACCAGAGGTATTTTTTCTTTTTTCCCTCATCAGTATTACTTATGATGACCTAAAGATGCCATGTGATATATTTCAGGTTAGATATATTTGATGTACCTGTTTTATACTTTACATATATGTGTGTATACATCTATATGGGTATATGCATGTGTATACATGTAAATGTCAGTGTTGATATTACATAGTATAGTATTTTAAAACATAGACTTCACTATTTATTAGCTGTGTGACTTGGCAAGTTACCTGATCTTTTTGTGTTTCTGTTTTTCCATCTGCAAAATGGGGACAATAATTGTATTTTCCTTACAGGGTATAATGAGGATTAAATAGGATAAAATAAATATTTTAGTGCTTGGCATATTGTAAATTGATATATAGTAAATGTGTAATAATTTACTGTTATCTCTTTCCCTTGAAGATTTATTAATTGTTAGCAATCATCTAATTAGCTTTTTAAATTCAGTAATTACTTTTTCAGATTGCAAATATAATATGTGGTCATGGTAGAAAATAAAAAAAAGATCATCAGCATGATCTTCAGCAAAGAAAGGATATACACTCTCTTCATGCTCACATGGAACATTTAAAAAATATTGATCATATGTTAAGCCATAAAGGAAGTCTTAACAACTATCAGAGAATCTATAGCATATAGTCTGATCAGTGACTATGACAAAATAAAATTAAAAAGTAGTAACAAAAAGATAACTGAAAACTGAAAGCAAGAACACATTTATTTATTTTTTATTTTCATTTTTATTTTTTGAGACAGGGTCTCACTCTGTTGTGCAGGCTGGAGTGCAATGGCATGATCTCAGCTCACTGCAACCTCCGCCTCCCAGGTTCAAGCAATTCTCACACCTTAGCTTCCCGAGTAGCTGGGACTACAGACGTGGGTCACCGTGCCTGGCTAATTTTTGTATTTTTTGGTAGAGACAGGGTTTCACCATTTTGGCCAGGCTGGTCTCAATCTCCTGACCTCCAGTGATCCACCTACCTTGGTCTCCCAAAGTCCTGGGATTACAGGTGTGAGCCACTGCACCCAACCAAGAACACACTTTAAATCATCTATTGGTCACGGAAGACATAATGAAAATTATGAAATGTTCAAGTGACAACAGCATCACCATGTCTGAACCCATGGGATACAATTAAAATTAAAATTCTGGTATAATACATATATTAGAATATACGAAACAAAAAAATTAGTAAACAAAGCATTTGACTGAAGAAGTTAGAAAAAGAACAACTGAGTAACCAAAGAAAGTAAAAGAAAATTAATTGAATAAATTAATGACGTTGAAAATAAAGAAATAGGCCAGAGTCCAGGCGCAGAGGCTCATACCTATAATCTCAGTACTTTGGGAGGCTGAGGCAGGAGGATTGCTTGAGGTCAGGAGTTCAAGAACAGCCTGGGTGACATGATAAGACTCTGTTTCAAAAAAAGAAAGAAAGAAAGAAAGAAATAGAAAACAGAATAGATGGAAAGGAAAGGATTGATAATACCAAAATCAGGTTCAGTGAAAATGACAGTTGAAAAACATTTGATTTTATATATGTACACACACACACACACACACACACATAATATTTGTTGTTCTCTTTTTTTTTGAGACAGAGTCTTGTTCTGTCACCCAGGCTGGAGTACGGTGGTGCAATCTTGGCTCACTACTGCCTCCGCCTCCTGGGTTCAAGCAATTCTCCTGCCTCAGCCTCCTGAGTAGCTGGGATTACAGGCATGCAACAACATGCCTGGCTTATTTTTGTATTTTTTAGTACAGAGGGGGTTTTGCCATGTTGGCCAGGCTGGTCTCAAACTCCTGACCCCAGGTGATCCACCTGCCTTGGCCTCCCAAAGTGCTGGAATTACAGGCATAAGCCACCGCACCCAGCTGACCTTTGATAATATCAATCAGAGAGAGACAGCATAAATAATATTTGGAACTGAAAACATAGAACATTAACACAGAAAAAAAGTAAGATTTAAAAAAAATCATTAGAGCCAGGTATGGTGGTTCACACCTGTAATCCCAGCACTATGGGAGGCCAAGGTGGGAGGATAGTTTGAGCCCAGGAGTTTGAGACAAGCTTGTCTACCTCCTGGGCTCAAGCAGTGCTCTCACCTCGGCCTCCCAAAGCTCTGGGATTACAGGCATGAGCCACTGCATCTGACCTGTGATAAAAGCTCTTAGGGAAATAGGAATAGAAGAAACTTTCCTTAAGGCTGTCTATCAAAAACCTGAAGCGAACTTACCCAACATTGAATTTTTCAGAAACATTCTTTATAATCAGAAATAAGACTAAGATATTTGTTATTATGGCTTCCATTTATCATTATAATAGAGTTTCCAGCAAGAGCAGTAAGAAGGGTAGAGAAATAACACAGTATTGTGCTACAGCCAGCTTTTATGAGCTCTGAAGAACTGATTGTTAAAATTTCAGAGTTTTTGTGAATTTGTTGATGTCATGTTGATAGCTATTGAAATTGGCCATGTTGGGCCATACATCACATTAATTGGCTAATGATACAAATCAGGGCTTTTCTCTCCAGATAACTAGTTATACATTTACCAGCATACTACTGGATATAAAGATCAGAGTATAAGAAACAAAACTCTGATTATTCATAGGTACATAGACTTAAATTCAAGGGAATCTACTATTAGTACTAAGAGAGTTTAGGAGGAATATGAACATAAGACCAATATCCCCAATCAGTAACTTTCAATATACCATCAACAACAAGGGAATGTGATAAAAATAAAGATCTTATTCATAACAAAATGATAAAGGAACTAGGAATAAATCTGACAAAAAAAATTGTAAGACATGAGTCCATTGCAAGATGGCCAAATAGGAACAGCTCCAGTCTGTAGCTCCCAGCATGATCGATGCAGAAGACAGGTGATTTCTGCATTTCCAACTGAGGTACCTGGTTCATCTCATTGGGACTGGTTGGACAGTGGGTGCAGCCCATGGAGGGTGAGCTGAAGTAGGGTGGGCATTGCCTCACCTGGGAAGCCCAAGGGGTCAGGGGATTTCCCTTTCCTAGCCAAGGGAAGCCATGACACACAGTACCTGGAAAAATGGGACATTCCTGCCTTAATTCTGCGCTTTTCCAACAGTCTTAGCAAATGGCACACCAGGAGATTATATCCCGTGCCTGGCTCAGTGGGTCCCACGCCCATGGAACTTTGCTCACTGGTAGAGCAGCAGTCGGAGATCGACCTGCGAGGCAGCAGCGTGGCAGGCAGAGGGGCATCCACCATTGCTGAGGCTTGAGTAGGTAGACAAAGCAGCCAGGAAAGCTCGAACTGGGTGGAGCCCACCATAGCTCAGCAAGGCCTGCTGCCTCTGTTGACTCCACTTCTGTGGGCAAGGCATGACTGAACAAAAGGCAGCAGAAACTTCTGCAGACTTAAACATCCCTGTCTGACAGCTCTGAAGAGAGTAGTTGTTCTCCCAGCATGGTGTTTGAGCTCTGAGAACGGACACACTGCCTCCTGACACCCATGTAGCCTAACGGGGAGATACCTCCCAGTAGGGGCCAACTGACACCTCATACAGGCAGATGCTGCTCTGGGATGAAGCTTCCAGAGGATGGATCAGGCAGCAATATTTGCTGTTCTGCAATATTTGCTGTTCTGCAGCCTCTGCTGGTGATACCCAGGAAAACACGGTCTGGAGGGCACCTCCAGCAAACTACAACAGACCTGCAGCTGAGGGACCTGACTGTTAGAAGGAAAACTAACAAACAGAAAGGAATTGCATCAACATCAACAAAAAGGACGTCCATACCAAAACCCTATCTGTAGGTCAACAACATCAAATACCAAAGGTAGATAAAACCACAAAGATGGGGAGAAACCAGAGCAGAAAAGCTGAAAATTCTAAAAACCAGAGCACCTCTTCTCCTCCAGAGGATTGCAGCTCTTTGACAACAACGGAACAAAGCTGGACGGAGAATGACTTTGATGAGCTGACAGAAGTAGGCTTCAGAAGGTCGGTAATAACAAACTACTCCAAGCTAAAGGAGGATGTTTGAACCCACTGTAAGGAAGCTAAAAACCTTGAAAAAAGATTAAACGAATGGCTAACTAGAATAAACAGTGTAGAGAAGACATTAAATGACCTGACGGAGATGAAAATCATGGCAGGAGAACTATGTGATGCATGCAGAAGCTTCAGTAGCCAATTCGATCAAGTGCAAGAAAGGGTATCAGTGATTGACGATCAAATTAATGAAATAAAGCAAGAGAACAAAATTTGAGAGAAAAGAGTAAAAAGAAAAGAACAAAGCCTCCAAGAAATATGGGATTATGTGAAAAGACCAAATCTACATTTGATGGGTGTACCTGAAAGTGACTGGGAGAATGGAACCAAGTTGGAAAGCACTCTTCAGGATATTATCCAGGAGAACTTCCCCAACCTAGCAAGGCAGGCCAACATTCAAATTCAGGAAATACAGAGAACACCACATAGATACTCCTCAAGAAGGGCAACCCCGAAACATAATTGTCAGACTGACCCAGGTTGAAATGAAGGAAAAAATGTTAAGTGCAGCCAGAGAGAAAGGTTGGGTTACCCACAAAGGGAAGTCCAGCAGACTAACAGCGAATCTCTTGGCAGAAACTCTACAAGCCAGAAAAGAGTGAGGACCAATATTCAACATTCTTAAAATAATTTTCAACCCAGAATTACATATCCAGTCAACTTAAGTTTCATAAGTAAAGGAGAAATAAAATCCTTTACAGATATGCAAATGCTGAGAGATTTTGTCACCACCAGGACTGCCTTGCAAGAGTTCCTGAAGGAAGCACTAAACATGGAAAGGAACAACTGGTACCAACCACTGCAAAAACATGCCAAATTATAGAGATCATTGATGCTAGGAAGAAACTGCATCAACTAACAGGCGAAATAACCAGCTAACATCATAATGTCAGGATCAGAGTCACACATAACAATATTAACCTCAAATGTAAATGGGCTAAATGTCCCAATTAAAAGACACAGACTGACAAATTGGTTAGTCAAGACCCATCAATGTGCTATATTCAGGAGACCCATCTCATGTGCAGAGACACACATAGGCTCAAAATAAAAGGGTGAGGAAGATCCACCAAGCAAATGGAAAGCAAAAAAAAAAAAAAAAAAAAAAAAAGGGCAGGGTTGCAATCCTAGTCTCTGTTAAAACAGACTTTAAGCCAACAAAGATCAAAACAGACAAAGAAGGCCGTTACATAATGGTAAAGGGATCAACTCAACAAGAAGAGCTAACTATCCTATATACATGTATGCACCCAATACAGGAGCACCCAGATTCATAAAGCAAGTCCTTAGAAACCTACAAAGAGACTTAGACTCCCACATAATAATAATAATGGGAGATTTTAACACCCCACTGTCAATATTACACAGATCAACGAGACAGAAGGTTAATAAGGACATCAAGGACTTGAACTCAGCTCTGCATCAAGCAGACCTAATAGACATCTACAGAACTCTGCACCCCAAATCAACAGAATATACATTCTTCTCAGCACCACATCACACTTATTCTAAAATTGACCACATAGTTGGAAATAAAGTACTCCTCAGCAAATGTAAAAGAACTGAAATCACAGCAAACTGTCTCTCAGACCACAGTGCAATCAAATTAGAACTCAGGATTAAGACACTCACTCAAAACCTCACAACTACATGGAAACTGAACAACCTGCTCCTGAATGACTACTGGGTACATAACGAAATGAAGGCAAAAATAAAGATGTTCTTTGAAACCAATGAGAACAAAGACATAACATACCAGGATCTCTGGGACACATTTAAAGTAGTGTGTAGAGGAAAATTTATAGCACTAAATGCCCACAAGAGAAAGCAGGAAAGATCTAAAATCAGCACCCTAACATCACAATTAAAAGAACTAGAGAAGCAAGAGCAAACAAATTCAAAAGCTAGCAGAAGGCAAGAAATAACTAAGGTCAGAGCAGAACTGAAGGAGATAGAGACATAAAAAACCCTTCAAAAAATCAGCAAATACAGGAGCTGTTGTTTTGAAAAGATCAGCAAAAGTGATAGACTGCTAGCAAGACTAATGAGAAAAGAGAGAAGAATCAAATAGATGCAATAAAAGTGATGAAGGGGATATCACCACCAATCCAACAGAAATACAAACTATCATCAGGGAATACTATGATGCAAACAAACTAGAAAATCTAGAAGAAATGAATAAATTCCTGGACACATACACCCTCCCAAGACTAAACCAGGAAGAAGTTGAATCGCTGAATAGACCAATAAGTCTCTGAAATTGAGGCAGTAATCAATAGCCTACCAACCAAAAAAAGTCTAGGACCAGATGGATTCACAACCAAATTCTACTAGAGTTACAAAGAGGAGCTGGTGCTATTCCTTCTGAAACTATTCCAATCAACAGAAAAAGGGAATTCTCCTTAACTCATTTTAGGAGGCCAGCATCATCCTGATACCAAAGCTTGGCAGAGACATAACAAGCTTCTCCTTTAGAGAATTTTAGACCAATAAAGGAGAATTTTAGACCAATATCCCTGATGAACATCAATGCAAAAATCCTCAATGTAATACTGGCAAATAGAATCCAGCAGCACATCAAAGGCTTATCCAACATAATCAAGTCGGCTTCATCTCTGGAATGCAAGGCTGGTTCCACATACACAATTCAATAAACATAATCCATCACATAAACAGACCCAATGACAAAAAACCACATGATTAACTCAATAGATACAGAAAAGGCCTTTGACAAAATTCAACAGCCCATCGTGCTGAGAACCCTCAATAAACTAGGTATTGATGGAATGTTTCTCAAAATAATAAGAGCTATTTATGACAAACCAACAGCCAATGTCATACTGAATGGGCAAAAACTGGAAGCATTCCCTTGGAAAACTGGCACAAGACAGGGATGCCCTCTCTCACCACTCCTATTCAACATAGTGTTGGAAGTTCTGGCTAGGGCAATCAGGCAGAGAAAGAAATAAAGGGTATTTGATTAGGAACAGAGGAAGTCAAATTGTCCCTGTTTGCAGATGATATGATTGTATATTTAGAAAACCCTGTCTTCTCAGCCCAAAATCTCCTTAAGCTGGTAAGTAACTTCAGCAAAGTCTCAGGATACAAAATCAATGTGCAAAAATCACAAGCATACCTATACACCAATAATAGAGAAAGAGAGAGCCAAATCATGAGGGAACTCCTGTTTACAATTGCTACAAAGAGAATACAATACCTAGGAATCCAACTTACAAGGGATGTGAAGGACCTCTTCAAGGAGTATTACAAACCACTGCTCAATGAAATAAAGGAGGACACAAACAAATGGAAGAACATTCTGTGCTCATGGATAGGAAGAATCAGTATCGTGAAAATGGCCATACTGCTCAAGGTAATTTATGGATTCAGTGCCGTCCCCACCAAGCGATCAATGACTTTCTTCACAGAATTGGAAAAAACTACTTTAAAGTTCATATGGAATCAAAAAAGAGCCTGCATTGCCAAGACAATACTAAGCAAAAAGAACAAAGCTGAAGGCATCACACTACCTGACTTCAAACTACACTACAAGGTTATGGTAAACAAAACAGCATGATACTGGTACCAAAACTGAGATATAGACCAATGGAACAGAACAGAGGCCTCAGAAATAATACCATGCATCTACAACCATCTGATCTTTGACAAACCTGACAAAAACAAGAAATGGGGAAAGGATTCCCTGTTTAATAAATGGTGCTGGGAAAACTGGCTAGCCATATGTAGAAAGCTGAAACTGGATCCCTTCCTTACACCTTATACAAAAATTAATTCACGATGGATTAAAGACTTAAATGTTAGACCTAAAACCATAAAAACCCTAGAAGAAAATCTAGCCAATACCATTCAGGACATAGGCATGGGCAAGGACTTCATGACTAGAACACCAAAAGCAATGGCAACAAAAGCCAAAATAGACAAACGGGATCTAATTAAACTAAAGACCAGGCCGGGAGCAGTGGCTCATGCCTGTAATCCCAGCACTTTGGGAGGCCGAGGCAGGCAGATCACAAGGTCAGGAGCTCAAGACCAACCTGGCCAATATGGTGAAACCCTGTTTCTACTAAAAATACAAAAATTCGCCGGGTGTGGTGACATGTGCCTGTAATCCCAGCCACTTGGGAGGCTGAGGCAAGAGAATCACTGAACCCGGGGAGGCGGAGGTTGCAGTGAGCTGAGATCATGCCACTGTACTCCAGCCTGGGTGACAGAGTGAGACTCCATCTGAAAAAAAAAAAGAAAAGGAAACAACAACAACTAAAGACCTTCTGCACGGCAAAAGAAACTACCATCAGAGTGAACAGGCAACCTACAGAATGGGAGAAAATTACAAGAAAAAAACAACCCCATCAAAAAGTGGGCAAAGGATAAGAACAGTCACTTCTCAAAAGAAGACATTTATGAAGCCCAAAGACACAAGAAAAAATGCTCATCATCACTGGTCATCGGAGAAATGCAAATCAAAACAACAATGAGATACCATCTCATGCCAGTTAGAATGGCAATCATTAAAAGGTCAGGGAACAACAAATGCTGGAGAGGATATGGAGAAATAGGAATGCTTTCACACTGTTGGTGGGAGTGTAAAGTGGTTCAACCATTGTGGAAGACAGTGTGGCAATTCCTCAAGGATCTAGAACTAGAAATACCATTTGACCCAGCAATCCGTTACTGGGTATATACCCAAAGGATTATAAATCATGCTGCTATAAAGACATATGCACACGTATGTTTATTGTGGCACTATTCACAATAGCAAAGACTTGGAACCAACCCAAGTGTCCATCAATGATAGACTGGATTATGAAAATGTGGCACATATACACCATGGAATACTATGCAGCCATGAAAAAGGATGAGTTCATGTCCTTTGCAGGGACATGGATGAAGCTGGAAACCATCATTCTCAGCAAACTATCACAAGGACAGAAAACCAAACAGTGCATGTTCTCACTCATGGGTGATAATTGAACAATGAGAACACTTGGACACAGGATGGGGAACATCACACATAGTAGGGTGGGGGGGCTGGTTGGAGGTATAGCATTAGGAGATATACCTAATATAAATGACGAGTTAATGGGTGCAGCAAACCAACATGACACATGTAACAAACCTGCATGTTGTGCACATGTACCCTGGAACTTAAAGTATAATAATAATAAAATAAGAATTGTAAGACACTAATGGCAAAAAGTATGAAACTTTATTGATTTATATGAAAGACCACACAAAGTGTATATATGTCTCAATAGTGAGATTAAATATCATAATGCTGTTTCTCTTAATTTCTTCTAAATTAATTTGTCAATCTAGTTAATATCTTTTTAAAAAGCAACTGAGAAACTGACTCTAAATTTCAGTGGGGAAAATGAACTATTTAATATATGATGCCAGAGAATGTTTATTATTCATCTGGAAAAAAATAAAATTATATACCTACTTTTTTTTTTTTTTGAGGAATAACTCTTTAATTAGTCTTTATCATGCTTGCTTTTTCTTTTCTTTTAGCCACCAGAAAACATTGGGAACAGAAAAAGACGCAAAGTAAATAGATTGGCAAATATTTCTATCTATGACTCATAGAAGTTACTGCCATCAGGTATTCCCAGATATAGTGCAAAGTACTTTACATGTCTTACCTGATTTAATTCTTTTAAAAACTATCTAAAGATGTTCTGTGTTATCTCTTTTGATCAGTGAGGAAGCTGAGGCTTAGAAAGGAAAAGGAAGTTGTCCAAGCCTCACAGCTAGAGACTGACCTATAGTTTAAGTCCTGATCTGTCACGACAAAATGCTTAATTCCTATTACACGTTGCCTGTATTTGCAGACCTAGGACCCACTGCAAATTGGCATGTGATACCTGCTCATGTGCTATGACAAAAATACTAAGATGCCTAACTATGATTTGTGCCACCCTCCCATAGCATAATATTGATGTAGATAAATGTCTACCCGTTGTCCAATACCCCCGTATGTATAGGTGTGGCTATGATATAGATAGGTTTTTTTTTTATTATTATACTTTAAGTTCTAGGGTGCATGTGCACAACGTGCAGGTTTGTTACATATGTATACATGTGCCATGTTGGTGTGCTGCACCCATTAACTCGTCATTTATATTAGGTATATCTCCTAATGCTATCCGTCTCCCTCCCCCCTCCCCACAATAGGCCCTGGTGTGTGATGTTCCCCTTCCTGTGTCCAAGTGATCTCATCGTTCAATTCCCACCTATGAGTGAGAACATGCGGTGTTTGGTTTTCTGTCCTTGTGATAGTTTGCTGAGAATGATGGTTTCCAGCCGCATCCGTGTCCCTACAAAGAACACGAACTCATCCTTTTTTATGGCTTCATAGTATTCCATGGTGTATATGTGCCACATTTTCTTAATCCAGTCTGTCACTGATGGTCATTTGGGTTGATTCCAAGTCTTTGCTATTGTGAATAGTGCTACAATAAACATACATGTGCCTGTGTCTTTATAGCAGCATGATTTATAATCCTTTGGGTATATACCCAGTAATGGGATGGCTGGGTCAAATGGTGTTTCTAGTTCTAGATCCTTGAGGAATCACCACACTGTTTTCCACAATGGTTGATATGTACCTACTTTTTACCACACATAAAAATTAATTACAGGTGATTGTAAGACATGAATGTGTAAAGCAAAATATTTTAAACTTTCTGAAAAATAGAGGAGTATTGCTATATTCTTGAGACATCACAGAGTATCTTGAGATATAAAGAACCCAACCACTAAGGGAAAATATCTCTCTGTCGGTCGGTCTATCTATCTATCTATCTATCTATCTATCTATCTATCTATCTATCTATCTAAATTTTGAACTATGCCCAAAAGGTTTCATAAACAAAGTGACAAAATAAGCCACAAAGGATATATCTATGTAAAGACAGCCTACTAATTAATAGGCTTGGAATTCAACCCAATGGAAAAATAGGCAGAGGTTAGGAACATGCAATTTATGGGAGAGAAACTCTCCTGGCCAATAAATAAATGAAAATATGTTTAACTTCACTATAAAAGCAAATGTAAACAATGGGCTACCATGACTCATCAGATTCAGAAAAATTTAAATATTTGACAGTATTAAACATTGCTGAAGATGTAGGAAATGGGAATTCCTTCACTCTGAGGAGGGAGCATAAATTGATATAATCACTTTTGAGAACATTTATATGCAGTTGTTAATGGACATACCTGATGATCCTAATTTCCATTTCTAGAGATATGTCTTTGGGAAACTCTCACACATGCTTACAAGAAGACATAAGTATAAAAATGATTATTCAAGCCATGCTTATAACAGTTAATCATTGGAAATAAATAATAGGGTAGATAAATACATTATGGTATTTTCATACAATGAAATATTACACAATAATTAAAAGGAATGAATTAGCTCTTTGGGTATTAAAATGGATAACTCTGAAAAATATTGAGGCACAAATCAAGTTACAAAAGGATTCTGTAATAAATTGGTTAACAGCATGGATTTTACAGCCAGACTACCTGAGTTAAAACCCCAGCTTTCCATTAACTTGACTATGTGACTTGGGCAAATTATATAACCTTTCTGTGCTATGGTTTCTTCATCTATAAAAATGAGGATAATAGTAATATTTAAAAAAACAGTATATAAAGGAAAAGGAGAGACCCAAATCAGTATTTGGCAGTGTGTCCCTAACACTATTCAAGGAAGGTAGTATTGTGACTGATTGACATGAATATTGCCATCTTTTTGGTAGGTATTTTCCAGTGTGTGGGAATAGGTGTATACTCTATTAAGATTTGATGATACACTCTAAAATATTCTATTTCTTCATTCTGATTCTATGTCACCATGAAACCTTATTTAGAGAGGGGATTCCTAAGCTAAGTGTTGCAGGTGCTCCTGGTTTCTTCTTGCTGCTTATAGGAAAATACCAGAGGAAAAATAAATTGAGAAAAGGATAATTTGGGAAATTCCAAGCCTGTCCATACGGCAAAGACATGAAAATTAAGATTCACTGTCAGAAAAGCATGCTTCAGAGAAAAAACTGAGTATATGACTCTACAACCTTCTGTTGACAAGTTGGATCAAAAAGTTCAGAGTGGCTGATTGCGGTGGTTCATGCCTGTAATCCTAGCACTTTGGGAGGCCAGGGAAGGACTGTTTAAGCCCAGGAGTTCCAGACCAGCCTGGGCAATATACTGAGACTCTGTCTCTACAAAATGTTTAAAAAATTATCGGCTGGGTGCGGTGGCTTATGCCTATAATCCCAGCACTTTGGGAAGCTGAGGTGAGTGGATCATGAGATCAAGAGATCAAGATCATCCTGGCCAACATGAGGAAACCCCATCTCTACTAAAAATACAAAAATTAGCTGGATGTGATGGGGCGTGCCTGTAGTCCCAACTACTCCAGAGGCTGAGGCAGAATAGCTTGAACCCGGGACACAGAGGTTGCAGTGAGCTGAAATCATGCCACTGCATTCCAGCCTGGCAACAGAGAAAGACTCTGTCTAAAAAAAAAAAGAAATGATCTGGGCATGCTGGCATGAGCCTATGGTCCCAGCTACTCAGGAAGCTGAGGTGGGAAGATTGCTTGAGCCCAGGAGTTCAAGGCTGCAGTGAGCTATTCATGCCACTGCACTCTAAACTGGGCAACAGAGAGGGACCCTGTCTGAAAAAATAGAGTATTTAGACACAAGAGATTAAGGGATTGACTGGGGTTATCCCTTTATCACACCAGGAAGCCTCTAGAAAGCTTAACAGTATTGTTCCTCTGTGCAATAAAGTGAATTGCAGTAAAAAGAAGTATCCTTGTGGGCAAGTTCAAACAATGATCTTTGATTTAATTTTTTAAAAATCAATCTGAAAAAAATTTAAAGATGCCTTCCATATCCTTCTTGTTTACAATTATACCTCATGGCAGTCACTTGAGAAAGTCTAAGAAATGACTTTCTAATTTGATAGGCCATAATTTTAGCTTTAATTAAAAGAATTTCCAAACCTAAGGTATACATAGTTTTAGTAATTTGTATAATTGTGCTAACAATAATGCTAGAGTGGTTAGAGTTTGATAAAAATTCTTTAAAATCACGGTCCAGTTGTGTTTAGAATAGATGACCATTAGGAAGATCGCCATCTTCCTCCCATGATGTTGAAGAGCTCAGGCTTCAGACAGTCTATGTTGGCATCTTGTATCCATCATTTACTGTTTGCCAGGGATGTTTCCTTGGGCAAGTTTCTTACCCCACCTGGACTTTAGTTTCCTTGTCTATAAAATGAGAACTGTAATAGTTCTGACATCATAGTGGTTTTATAAAACTAAATGAGTTTTCTATATGTAAGACAGAATAGTGCCTGGCCCATAGTAATTGTTCAATACTTGATCACCATTATGATCTTCCACTACGTAAATTAGCCTAAAACAGTGTTGTCTGTTTGATCTCACCATCTTCATTCCATTTGTTAGGGTATACACTCTTACACTGTGCTGCAGCCTGGGGTCGTTTGGAAACTTTGAAAGCACTGGTAGAACTGGATGTTGATATAGAAGCTTTGAACTTCCGGGAAGAAAGGGCTCGAGATGTTGCTGCTAGATATTCTCAGACTGAGTGTGTTGAATTCCTGGACTGGGCAGGTAAGGAAGCTCACAAGGGGTTGGCAAACTGACTGATGTGATGAGTTTTTCTCCTATGAGTTACAGGATATGTCACCTTTTTTCACAGTGTTTTATTTGCAGATACAACCACAGTCATAGTTGACAATAATACATGAAATTTCCCCCTCTTTCTTTATTTTGCTATTGGCCATAAACATTGTATTTATTAGTAACTGTACATATTGGAAGCTTGTTGATTTACCAACTTCTGTCTCACCAATAATTTTCTATGAGAAAATAATTTCTATAAGAAGATTATTGTATGTTTAATATATATGTTCAAGGCCATTTTTTGAGAGACTCAGGCAAAGTGGATCATTTCTTAAATGTTTAAAAAATAGCATATTTGAGTAATGTATTTGATTCCTCAAATATAAAAGGTTGTAACAATAATTTTAGAAAGGTTTATTTAGGCTAAATTAATTTATAGTGCTAATAGTCAGAATAGTAGCTACCCTTATGGCATGGGGGAACTTCTGGGATGTGATGTTCTTTTTCTTAATCTGGTTGCTGGTACATGGGTATGTTTCTTTGAAAATTCGTTGAGCTGTACACATAGGTTTTGTACTTTTCTGTTGGTAAGTTATACTTCAATACAAAGTTCAAAAAACAGTACTATTTTGTCTTTTGCTAATATTTTGCATATATACTTCCACAACCCAACCCTGTAAAATATAGCTTAAAGAGATTTCAGGAAGATGTACTTTTGTAACTAAGCTAGTGCTTATGAAGTTCACAGCATTTGTTTTGCAAGGCTATCTGCATTTCTGTTTTTAGCAAGCATTTATTGAATTCCCATTGTGAGTATAGTATTGCTGTAGATACAATTGGTTGTTCCTGCACTCTGGATATTTGTTAGGTGGGAGATTATAAGTTATGGACACATTCAACAATTATTTAAAAATATCAGAAAGACTGTGATTAAAGGTTAAAATTGGCGGAGCAGGTATTCTGTGCTACAGGGTGGTGGGAGAATAGGAAGTTAGATGTTCCTATTGTTGGGCTTGAGCTGGGCCTTGAAGAATGGATGGGATTTGAATATGCAATATAAAAGGAAAGGGCACGAGCAAAATCTTAGAGCTGTGAGTGAAAGTGTCATGTTGGACGACGGT
The DNA here is from genome assembly GCF_002776525.5 of Piliocolobus tephrosceles. NCBI lineage: Eukaryota > Metazoa > Chordata > Mammalia > Primates > Cercopithecidae > Piliocolobus > Piliocolobus tephrosceles. Next base: position 30,271,138 of record NC_045434.1, on the reverse strand, counting down.
GACAAGATTGCCTTATTGAGCATAGGCATATGCTCAATAGCATATGCTCAAAAAGGTCATAGTTTCCACAGGTAGGCTGTAACATAGGTAGAATAATAAAAGGGTTGAGTACATGTCCTCTTGAGATTGAGTTGAAATACTAGTGTCCCTACTTGAAACCTATGTGACCTTGGACAAGGTGCTTAAATTCTCTATACCTCAGTTTCCTTCTCTGAAAAAGGGGCCCATAATATAGTTCCCATCTTTTGAGGATTACTGTGAAAATTAAATGAGATGATATAAAGCAGTTACCACAATACCTGGCATGTGGTCAGCACTTGAAAAATGCTGCTGCTTTTATTACACCGTACCCTTAAATGCTTGGCTAAGATGTTTTTATTTTATTCTGGGAGCCACTGAAAGTTTTTATGTAGAACAGGAAGAGGATGAAAGTGATCTTGAGGAAGATTCAGCTCGTAGTGGTAAGGTGCATGTTCATCGATAGAATGAGAAAGGGACTAGAATAGTTAATATAAATAAGGAAATTAAAGGAAGGAAACACATTTGGGAAGAAAGAGATGAATTGTGCTTGTAGATTATAATTAACTGTCCACTTGAACTGTTTTCTATAAGCAATCTTATGTCAGTATCTTTTATTTTTATGATTAGATCTGTAAGTAAAAGGAAAACACAAATAGCAAATAATTCAATTGATCCCCCCATGATTAGTAATTTTAGGTGAAATTCACATTCCATAATTTTTCTTTTTTTTTTGAGATGGAGTTTCACTCTTGTTGCCCCAGTTGGAGTACAATGGCATGATCTCAACTCACTGCAACCTCTGCCTTCTGGGTTCGAGTGATTCTCCTGCCTCAGCCTCCCAAGTTGCTGGTATTACAGGCATGCGCCACTATGCCTGGCTAATTTTTGTATTTTTTAGTAGAGACAGGGTTTCACCATGTTGGTCAGGCTGGTCACGAACTCCTGACCTCATGATCCGCCCTCCTCAGCCTCCCAAAGTGCTGGGATTATGGGCATGAGCCACCATGCCCAGCCCATATTCCATAATTTAAAATCCATTTTTGAAAGATGACCCATAGTACTTAAAAATCACAATTCAAGGACAAAGTTTGCTGTAACTTTTCTGAGAAGTTTTCTGGGGCTTATGGGTGTGAGGTATTATTGGTTTCCTTCTTCATAATATCCATCTGTTTAATTTGGGTCCTTAGGTTCTTGGAGCAATGATACCTAATAGGTCTTAGTGGTGAAAAGAAATGAAAACTATAAAAAGCAAACTAGTATTGTGTTTCCAGATCAATGATTAATATTGGAGTTTCATAGAAATGTAGCTGTGGAATGTCAGAAACATAAATAACTCAATATAAAATTTAACATTTATTTAATTCAGCCTTACTATTTAATTCAGTCTTATTCAGAATGGAGTTTCATAGTAATGTGGCTGTGGAATGTCAGAAACATAAATAACATAAAATTTAACATTTGTTTAATTCAGTCTTACCTAGAATGTATATCACTTCTGTTTCTTCTAGTGATTAGAGTAGGAGTTACCTGGGGAAACTTAAAGGATTCAGAAATCCCTACCCCAAATAGTCTTCTCCATTCTGCTGAAAATTCCATTAGTAGAGATAAATTTCGTTGGGTTTTAGAGGTTTGGGGATTTTTTAAGTCTTCAATAGTGCACCATTAAAATAAATATATATTAATGTTCTTTTAGAGGGAATTAGCTAACATTTCAGAACTCTGAAGGTATGAAACAAACATTTATAGAAATGTGAAGGTGAGGTTGTGCTAAGAAGGAATGGAGGTAAAGGGAGTCTGGAAAGTGGAACAAAATAAACCTTGCATAATCCATAGTAGCCCAAGCCAGGTGCTATTCTTTTCTGCTACTTATAAAACTGTAAAGTTTATTACTGTTTCAAGGATTGGTTTTGAAAAGTTTTTTTCCTCTCTTATAATGGTGGCAGATATGTTATAGATATATTTTTCTAGGATTTTTCAAGATATTTTAAGTCAAATCAGCTGTCCCAGTCTCAGGCCTATCTCCTAGTTGTTCTTTGAAAAATATTGTAACCATAGTTTAAAAAATTGAATTGTCTTATCAATAAAAGTCTGAAATTAAAAAAAGTTAATCTATAATTCATCATTTATTATACTGAAAATGAAAACATTTATACTTAAAAAATTAATATATTCTTTAATATTTCCATGCTATTTTAGCAATCTGAAGTAGGAAGTTAGAAGTCTTTCTGTGGTTATAAAATTTTCTCAGGAAGGCTGGGTGCAGTGGCTCACGCCTGTAATCCCAGTACTTTGGGAAGCCAAAACGGGTGGATCACCTGAGGTCAGGAGTTCAAGACCAGCCTGGCCAAGATAGTGAAACCCCATCTCTACTAAAAATACAAAAATTAGCTGGGCACGGTGGCAGGAGCCTGTAATCCTAGCTACTCGGGGGGCTGAGGCAGGAGAATTGCTTGAACCAGGGTGGCAGAGGTTGCAGTGAGCCAAGATGGAGCCACTGCACTCCAGCCTGGGTGACAGAATGAGACTCTGTCTCAAAAAAAAAAAAAAAATTCTCAGGAAAATAAGACAAATCACAGCTATCATTTATCAGAGATGTATTGAAACACTAAATTAAGCTTCTGTTATATACATTGGTTAATGATTAGTAATCTAACACATTGAAAATAACAAAATACTTAAACATGTAGCAGTGATAGTGTATGTTGGGAATAGGTGGTCGGAATCACACAAATCAACACTGAGACAAAGGATCTCTTAGCAAGGCTAGTTTACTTTCTGCAGAAAGGGTGCTGCTTGCTAGCAGTCTTGCCACGTGGGCACACACGAACAAAAGAGACAGGGTCATTTATAATCTGGTGCGTCCATCCTACTGCTGTGTCCGGTTTCCATTGGCTGGAACAGGACCTCACATTCTGTACTCGACCTGATTGGCTAGCAGCTTAGAACTTCCCAAAAGAGGTAAAGGCAGAGGAGAACAAAGGAAGAGAGGAAGTAACTTGCGGAATGCTGAGAGAGGCAAAAATACTTCCAAATAAGGAAAGAGGAACAGGCTATGACCTAATGCTTGCTTGGACCTGTTCAGGCATGCCAGGGCAAATATGTAGGCTAAAATGTGGAGCTAAGAACAGAGTATATTGATTTCTTTATTATAGCTAGCAGAATTTAAGAATATTAGCACAGGCCTTTGAGTAAATTTTGCTTCTAAGAGAGGTTACTATCTATTCTGAATTAGACTGAGAGGTATGTCCCTTTGAAGAGGAACCTCTATTTCATTTTCTACAATTCCCCCCTCTTTTATTTTATAATTCCTCTTTAAACTTGTTTAACATGTCTTGACTCAATTGCTCTGTTTGTCCTTTTAAGAGAAGTAATCATTCTGAATAGGGTGGAGGAAAGTTAGGAATTAGCTTTGTAAGAGTGGCAGAGACAAGTTTTTGTATAAAACTTTGAAGGCAGGGAATAATACAACAGCCTGTGAGAATAAGTATACCAATAACAAGAGCTAACGAGGTGAGAATTGAAGTCAAAATCCCTTTCCATCCACTGAACCAATGTTCTATCTTTTAGAAAAAGGATCATTTAGTCCAGAATTTTTGGCAAGTTCATTGGATAGGGCTGTTAATCCTTGCAGCACTCTTGTTATAGTTCCGTCAGGGGCAGTATTATTAGGAATAAAGGTACAACATTGAGTTTCAATCATGATGCAAACATCTCCCTTTTCTACTAATATCATATCTAAGGCTATTCTATTTTTCCAGGCCATCTGGCTGGTAGGTCTTAGTTGCTCAGCTATCCCTTTGATGGAGTCTCTAGTATGATTTACAAATCATTGCTGATTGTAATATAGTTTATCCAGTCTACATTTTTATTTATAGATTTATAGTTAACCACCAGAACAATGTATATTCAAATCCTGTAGCTATTTGATTCCATGCTTTAAACTTATCTGGCACTCCTCATGGGACCCCAATAACATCTATGTAAACCTGAGATCAAAGGACTCATATGGAGTTTCCCTTGGTCTGCAGTGTCTTGTTTTTACTTTCTCAGATTGATGAAACGCCAGGGTGAAGGGGATAGTCAATTGGATTAGAGCACAAGTACTGCTCCAATTATAAGGCAGAGTATCCAGTAAAGGTCCTCCATAGTACCACCATACATCTGCTCGGGGACTGATGGGCAAGCTTCTGGATAGGCTTGAGTTCCTTGCATCTTTTTATGCTTCCAAGGAACACTAAATTCTCCCCCCTGCTGTGCAAGGCATGAAGTAAACTTGGCATTTAGAGGTGGAAGCTGGATTGCCCTCCAGGCCTGACCCTCAGGGTGTCGAACTTCAGGAAACAGCAGAGAGAGCTTGGCGTGATGGATTATCCCAAGCAGTGGGATTCTGGAAGAGAGCCACCATACAGTCCATGCCTGGTCAACAAGGAGACCATCTGAGTGGAAAGGGACAACCTGGGCCTCTGGTCTACTGTGTGCACAAGCGTAACAATCGCTTTTATTTAAAGTGCAAACGGAATATTTAATCCATTTCAGCCAGGTATTTGCATCTTGATATCCTGTCTCAATAGCTAAGGTCTGTCTTAGATATTTCACTTTCACAATAGACACTCTAGTTTTATCATTAGGTGTCGGAGTAACTGGTGTGGGATTGAAAAATGAGGATACTGAAGAAAGGGAAGACGGGGGAATAATGCGTATCTCAAAAATGCCTAGGGGGTCTTTCCCATTTACATCAATCCCCATACCATAGAAGTGAGCAAGGGCAAGTTTAGAGTCAGTTAAGGTGGAGGTGGTGAGAGAGAGGACAGGGTTACACCGATAAGGCTGACAGTTAGAAGGGGTAGTCCCTTTAGTGAAATAGATGAGGGGTTTTAGATTTGCACAAACCTCCTCCGTGGAAGTCTAACCTTGCTCCTGAGTAGTTCAAAGGACATAGTTCCGGCTACTACAAGGTTGCCAGGCTGTAGGAGCAGAGAATTGGTGTCTCAGCTGCAGGAAATCACAACTATCAGTGCTAGGAGTAACTGTGTCAGAGGGCTGGGACACAAATATTTGTGTGAAAAGGCTAGCTGTCATTGATCCTTCACATCTCCACAAGGTATGACAGAGCAAGCATTAAAGGCAATGGTCTGAGGTGGGTCAGACTTAGTTATATTAATAACAAAGGACCTAATAACAGAATAAGGAAAGGAAAGGAAGCAATATAGAAGGTACATGAAAATTAAGCTTTCTTTAACTTTAACTTGGTAGGGCTCAATCCTGGTACAGCAACCCATGATTCTGACGAGGAAGATGCTTTCTTGACTCGAGTATGGTGGGTCCATCCTTTCTCAGCTGTGTGGACGGCAGTCTCGGTGATTAACAGCACCAGATAGGGGCCTTCCCAGCTGGGCTCGAGTTTTCCTTCCTTCCACCCTTTGATAAGAAGGTGGTCCCCAGGTTGGTGCTGGTGTTCTGGAAATTCTAGTGGTGGCTGGTGCTAAGAGACCTTTGACCTTAAGAAAAGGTAGAGGAGAGACCAAGTATATAATTTCTGAGGAACTGATCCTTAGTTTTAAATGTAGGAACATCAGCTGAGGAATGTAAATAAGGTAATCCATATAACATTTCATATGAAGAGAGGCGTGTATCCTTTCAGGGAGCTGTCCTGATCCTCAATAAGGCAATGGGAAGACATTTGGTCCACAGTAAACGAGTTTCTAGAACTAATTTGGTTAAGTGGTTCTTTAAGGTCTGATTCATCCTTTCTACCCTCCATGATGAAGATGGATGCCAAGGGATATGATACTCCCATCTAATGTTTAAAACCTGGGATAGCTTCTTAATGACATGGGCTGTGAGATGGGTTCCATTGTCCAAGTCCATATTTTCTATTAGCCTACATTTGGGTGCTATATTCTCAATTAATGCTTTAACTACATAATTAGCTGTTGCATTTGAAAAGGAGGTAGCTTCAGTCTAGTGAGTGAGATGATCTACTCTTACCAACAAATACTTTAGGCAACTGATTGGGGTCATTTCAGTGCAGTTCATTTGAACGCTTTGGAATGGCCTTAGTCCTGGATCCCTCCCCCTTGGAGGTGATTTCTTTATGACTTGTTTGTTGGTTTTCTTACATATTAGACAACTATTTGTAACTTGCTTGGCTAGGGTATAAATTCCTATACATCTATGAAGTCTGAGAACTGTGGTTAAGACCTCCCTTATGAGAGGTTTGGGTAACATCTTCCTTTGATCTGGCAATATCCATTTTCCTTCTGTGTTCTCTTTAGCTTCTATTTTTATCTATTTTTATTAACTTTTCCTTTTTTAGTGGAAGAGAAGATGCGGACTGCAGTAGGGGAAGGAAGGCAAGGAATTAAGTGAAAGGCATTTTAGAAGAAACAGCAGCTTGTTTGGTTATCTGACCTGCAAGGTCATTTGGTTATTTCCCTGACTTGTGAAAGAAAAGTCCTTTATGCCCTGGGACATGTACAATAGCTATCTCTTCTGGCAACTGGAGATTGTCTAGGACATGAACAATTAGTTCTTTGTGGACTAGATCTTGGCCTTTACTGTTAATAAGACCTTGCTCAGCCCAAATTTTTCTAACTGTATGTACCACTCCAAAGGCATACTTAGAATCAGTATAAACAGTTCCTTCTTTGTTCTGCAAATATTTCAAAGCTTGATTGAGTGCAAACAGGTCACAGGTTTGGGCAGACTAATTATTGGGCAGTCTTCCTGACTCTACTTCTTCAAGCGTTTCTCCATCAATTACTGAATACCAATTATGTTTTTCTACTTTGACTATTTTGGAGGAACCATCTATAAACCAGTGCCGCTCTGTTTTAAAAGGGACCTCTCCTAGATCTGGCCTGACTTTTGTTTGGTAGTGAAATCTAGACACAAGTGTTTTTTAAATTTGGGTCTCCTGCCAAGAAACCTGCTGGGTTGAGCAACTTATCAGTAGTCAAGGTGAAATCATCGTTTTCTGGTAAAATAGCCTTATATTTCAAGATTCTGGAGTCAGTAAGCCACCTTCCTGGTTTTGATTTAAAATAGCTCTAACTTGGTGGGGTATGCTTGTAGTTTACCCCCTCCAAAGGTTAATTTTCTACTTTCTTCAACTAATACTGCTATAGCCACGGGTCTTTATCTTCCCTGTCTTACTCGAAACATTTCCTATCTTGAAGTTTTTGGGTGATGCCTGACTAGAATAGGCTCTTTCCCTGGAGCGTTCAACCCCCCTTGCTCCTTGCTGGATGTTTCTAGCACTCCTGGGTGCGGTGGCAGTGGCAACGGGGGAGAGGGGCTTGGCTGAACCTCTCCTACTAGAGGCTTCTTGCCCTCCCTTCCTTTGGAGGCTTGCCAAGTCTTTTCCCATGTTGAATCCTAGATAGGCCCAATCCCTTGTGCTAGGGATGTCTCGCCTGTTCTTTTCCCGGGAAGGCTCAATCCCCCAGATCCTTCAGACTGGGGATATCTTGGCTGTCCCATCTTTAAAGGCTTGCCAAAAGGCTCAATCTCTCGTACCAGAGATGTCTCGCCGATTCTCTTTCCCTGGGAGGTTAACCTTCCTCCTTTTCCCTTTTGGAGGTTCTTTACACCCTTCCTGTTTGTGTTCATGCACTCTGTCCAGCAACAGACTGGTAATCGGTCATGCACACACACTCAGCTTCCAAAAGCTGACCACCAAGGAAGTACTTTGCCACCCTCTTGCAGCTTTTCCTACCTTGGCCCATGCATGGAGTCACCTGGTCCCTGCAGTCCCACAAGCCTCTCTCTTTCCCTGCGTTGCTGAGAATCCAACTGTATTCCTTGCACCAGGTAGGTCCTGGCTGTCCTCCTGGGGCTGCTGCAATGTGCGGCAGGGCACCTACCCATGAGAGAGGACCAAAGACTGTCCCAGAGGGGAATGTTAATCCCCTATGGGCCACTAAATTGTTGGGAACAGGTGCTCAGTGTCACAAAAAATCAACACTGAGACAAAGGATCTCTCAGCAAGGCTAGTTTACTTTCTGCAGAAAGGGTGCTGCTTGCTAACAGTCTTGCCACACACGAACAAAAGAGACAGAGTTGTTTATAACCTGATGCGTCCACCCTACTGCTGTGTCCAGTTTCCATTGGCTGGAATGGGACCTCACATTCTGTACTCGACCTGATTGGCTAGCAACTTAGAACTTCCCAAAAGAGGTAAAGGCAGAGGAGAACAAAGGAAGAGAGGAAGTAACTTGTGGAATGCTGAGAGAGGCAAAAACACTTTCAAATAAGGAAAGAGGAACAGGCTATGACCTAATGCTTGCTTGGACCTGTTCAGGCATGCCAGGGCAAATATGTAGGCTAAAATGTGGGAGCTAAGAACAGAGTATATTGATTTCTTTATTACAGTTAGCAGAATTTAACAATATTAGCTTGGGTCTTTGAGTAAATTTTGCTTCTAAGAGAGGTTACTTTCTATTCTGAATTAGTCTGGGAGGAAAGTCCCTTTGAAGAGGAACCTCTATTTCATTTTCTACAGTATACAATTTTTTCTCTGGTACTTTAGTAAGTCCGGGTTCTTTTTTAATTGAATGCAAGCAACATTTCAACCCAGGCTTCTTTGGAAAATTTTAGTAAAGATTGTGGCAAAAAATTTATAAAGGTTTCCAAAGAACCATTTTTATCTTTAGATCATAGATTTCTTTTGTGATCTCTACATTTGACTAAGCTATATTTGCATATGCATATATTTAGTGTCTTCTGGCTCCTTCTTCTTTACTCTTCTTCTTTAATTTTCAGTGCTTAATTTTCTTAGAAGAAGGATGGTAAGACCTGTGATCCCAGATCTTGTATATCGCTGATGCTGTGGTTGCCACTCTGTAGAGTGTTTTGTCAATGTTGTAGATGAATGGGCTTTCTAGATCATTACCAGGTTTTTCTAATGAGGCTTGGTTTTTCAGCTAAAAGGGGAAAAACAATATAGATTTTATCTACATACAATAGTAGAGTTCAATACTATAGTATAGTTAATAATATAGTTCAAATTAAATTTGTGTTCTAAATGTGTAAAGAAACTTTATTAAAACAGCACACATCAATTATTTATACAAAAGGAAGGTTACTATAGAAGAAAGGTATAAATGCAGAGGAAATGTTATCTGTATGCCACATATATCATCTTTATCACCATCAGCAAACAATTTGTGTGTCCTATGTTTAGGGTACTCTCTTGTGAGAAATTATTTGATTAGCAAAATGTATTCCTTTACTAAAGAACCTCAAGGTATAATACCATAAAGTAACAGTCATTTTAAAAATAAGAAAACATTTATAAATATCTAATTCTTCTGAAGGTCAATGAGGTTTTGTTTGTTTTTTGATCAAAGAGCTTTTAAGGTTGCCTCTGAAACTATGGTGTCGTCTATTGGCAAAGTGGGAAATTATATAATAGTTTAAAAACTCCATTTCCCAGAAAGTTGTTTTAATATTAGCAATTAGTTTATAGCCCATATAAAAATTACATGACAACTTTTGTACTTAGATTTCTTAGATACATCTGGAAGGGTTCTAAGAGATCTCTTGTTACAGATCCTTTTATGGATGAGGCAACTGAGAAAGAACAAATGACTTACCTCAGGACCCAGACAGATAACTTGATTTTCCATACATTCTCCGAATGGTAGCACACTACTTTTTTTGGTGTGTTTTGTAACTTGAAGTAGAGGGGACTAGATGATTCTAAGGACCTTCTAATTCAGTACACATTTGTTCAACACCTAGTATGAGCAAGACACTGTGCTAGATGCTGGGGATGAATGGGAAGTTGGGGGAAGATTACAATGAGGAATAAAACACGGTACCCTCTCTCAAAGAAACTGGTAATATTATGTTCTAAACCCTTAGAGATTATGTAACTATTACTACTTGTATTATGAATTCACCTTTTTTTGGTGTTTCTTCCATTTCATCCACAGGTAATGCACAGACAAAACAAATAAGATGAAAAAGAGAGCTTGTGATAAATTATAAATGAGATATAAACAACCGTGAAATATATCCATGTTAGCAAAGTAGCAGCATAGTTTATCCAGAAGATAAGGCAGATGGTGAGATGGAGAACGCTTAAATTTCCAATAATGTACTTCTTCTGGAAGAATCTCCCATCCAACCTTTGTCCAGATAGTTCCATCACAAATGCAGAAACTCTCCCCAAAGAAGCAGATAAGCAACAGAGAAAAAATCAGTGGTAGTCCTTGATTAGACATCCTTTTTTGTCAACTGAAAAAAAAAGTAGCTAAAATTTAGCTATTTTAAAATAGCTAAATTAGCTAAATAATAAAATAAAATAGCTAAATTCCCTATGAAGGGAAGCAGAAAATACCATAAGCTATTAGCTAAAATGGTGCTTCAATAAAAGCACTTCATATAACCTTGCCAGTCAGCAAAATATGCCCAGCAAAGGATACACTGATGATCATTGTAACATTATCAGTCATAGTGACTCAGGGGTAAGTTCAGTGACATCATAAAGAACCACATTGGAACTAAAAGGTGTCACCTGACCAATCACATTGAGTTTCTTAAAGATACTTTTTTTTTGTTGTGTTGTTGTTTTGCCAGAATGGTTTCAGCTTCTTCAATTTTCCTTAAAATGAACACTTTACTAATATTTTGTCAGCTAATAAATTCAACTGTAGTCATATTAATAGAATCTTATGGAAATAATTTACTCATATCACCTCTAACCTTTCTTCTGAAGCACTGCAGTTTTACATTTACTTAAAAAATAGTATACCACTTCACATAACCTAGTATCTGCTTTTATTTTTTTGTTTGGGAATGTCCTTCCCTTCAAATAGTTCAACAAATATTGAGTGCCTATCCCTTATAATATATTCCTGTGGTGGTGATGTGGTCCTATCAGGTAGTGGGTAAGGGGTGAGGAAGGTGGCATGGTGTATGATGAAAAGATGGGACGTAGAACTTGCCTTTAAGGAGTGTACAATCTGGAGGTAAAAGCAAAAACCAATGTAATAATTTAAATGATTCTGATTTTATTATAAAAAATAAATATAAAAATAAATATAAAAAATTATAAGTAAATAAAATTATAAACACATAACTGTTGAGAGGGCAATGAGTTCCACTTGGGGGAATTAGGAAATTTTGCAGAAAAAGATATGTGAGTGGGCTTTAAAGAATGAGTAGAATTTTTGTAGGCAGCAGTGTAGAGAGGATATCTAAGACTGGGGAAACATAATAAGCAAAGACATTTTGTGTAAGCATTCATATAACAAATATTTGTTGAGTGCTGACTGTGTGCTAAACACTGTTCTAGGAGCTGAGAATACGTACACAGTGTAGCCCAAAACAGAATCATTAACCTTCATAGAGTTTACTTTCTAGTAGGGGGATACAGAAAATAATTGTATCTATCTAAATCTATGTGTCTGTATCTGTGGAGTGCTATGGTGATATGATATGTCATTGTAGTTTTGATTTGCATTTCTCTGGATGATCAGCGATGTTGAGCACCTTTTCATTTACTGGTTGCTATTTTGTATGTCTTTTGAGAAATGTCTATTCACATCTTTTGCCCATTTAAAAAATAGGATTATTAGATTTTTTTCCTATTGAGTTGTTAGAGCTCCTTATATATTCTGGTTATTAATCCCTTGTCATATGGGTAGTTTTCTTCCATTCTGTGGGTTGTCTCTTCATTTTATTGATTGTTTCCTTTGCTGCGCAGAAGCTTTTTCATGTCATAATCCCATTTGTTGATTTTTTTCTTTGGTTGCCTCTGCTTGTAGGGTATTACTGAAAAAATCTTTGCCCAGACCAGTATCCTGGAGAGTTTCCCTGTTGGGAGAACCCGCTCCCAATAGTTAACGTGGGTTCTTTTCTATTTCCTAGGTGTCTTGGCTGGTTTGAGAAATAAAGGGAAAGAGTACAAGAGAGAAAAATTTTAAAGCTGGGTGTCTGGGGGAGACATCACACGTTGGCAGGTTCCGTGATGTTCCCCAAGCCATAAAACCAGCAAGCTTTTATTAGCGATTTTCAAAAGGGGAGGGAGTGCACCAATAGGGTGTGAGTCACAGAGATCACATACTTCACAAGGTAATAAAATATCACAAAGCAAGTGGAGGCAGGGCGAGACCACAGGACCACAGGATGGGGCGAAATTAAAATTGCTAATGAAGTTTCAGGCACGCATTGTCATTGATAACATCTTATCAGGAGACAGGGTTTGAGAGCAGATAACCTGTCTGACCAAAATTTATTAGGTGGGAATTTCCTCCCCCTAATAAGCCTGGGAGCGCTACAGGAGACCGGTGCTTAGTTCATCCCTTCAGCTTCGACCATAAAAGGCAGCCGCCTTAAGGGGTCCGTTCATAGACCTACCCTCAGGGCACATTCTCTTTCTCAGGGATGTTCCTTGCTGAGAAAAATAATTCAGCGATATTTCTCCTATTTGCATTTGAAAGAAGAGAAATATGGCTCTGTTCCACCTGGCTCACCTGCACAGTCAGGCTCCAAGTCTTATCTCCCTTGTTCCCTGAAGATTGCTGTTATCCTGTTCTTTTTTCAAGGTGCCCAGATTTCATACTGTTCAAACACACATGCTCTACAAACAATTTGTGCAGTTAACACAATCATCACAGGGTTCTGAGGTGACATATATCCTCCTCAGCTTATGAAGAAAATGACGGGATTAGGAGATTAAAGACAGGCATGGGAAATCACAAGGGTATTGATTGGGGAAGTGATAAATGTCCATGAAATCTTCACAATTTATGTTCAGAGATTGCGGTAAAGACAGGCGTAAGAAATTATAAGAGTATTAATTTGGGGAACTAATAAATGTCCATGAAATCTTCACAATTTATTTCTTCTGCCGTGGCTTCAGCCGGTCCCTCCGTTGGGGGTCCCTGACTTCCCGCAACATTTCTCAAATGTTTTCTTATAGTAGTTTCATAGTTTGAGGTCTTATATTTAAGTCTTTAATTCAGTTTGATTTAATTTTTGTATGTGGTGAGAGATGGGGTCTAGTTTCTTCTGCTTATGGATATCCAGTTTTCCCAGCACCATTGATTGAAGAGACTGTCCTTTCCCCAATGTATGCTCTTGGCATCTTTGTCAAAAGTGAGTTCACTATAGATTTATGGATTTATTTCTAGGTTCTTCATTCTGTTCCATTGGTCTGTGTGCCTGTTTTTAGGCCAGTCCCATGCTGTTTTGGTTACTATAGCTCTATAGTATAATTTGAAGTCAAGTAATGTGATTCCTTCAGTTTTTTTGTTTTTGTTTTGCTCAGGATGTCTTTGGCTATTCTGGGTCTTTTTGGTTCCATAAAAATTTTAGTATTGTTTTTTCTATTTCTGCAAAGCATATCATTAGTATTTTGATACCAATGTATTGAATCTGTACATTGCTTTGGGTAGTATGAGCATTTTAACAATATCGATTCTTCCAATCTATGAACATGGAATGTCTTTCCATTTTTTGTGTCCTCTTCAGTTTCTTGCATCAGTCTTTTATAGTTTTCATTATAGAGATTTTTCACTTTTTGGGTTAAGTTTATTCCTAAGTATTTTATTTTCTTTGTATGTATTGTAAATGGGGTTACTTTCTTGATTTTTTTTTTTTTTTCAGATTGTTCACTGTTGGCCTATAGAAATACTACTGATTTTTGCATGTTGATTTTGTATCCCGCAATTTTACTGAATTTGTTTATCAGTTCTAATAATTTTTTTGGTGGAGTCTTTACACTTTTCCAAATATAAAATTATATCAGCTGGAATCAAGGATAATTTTACTTCCTCCTTTCCAATTTGGATGCCCTTTATTTTCTTCTCTGATTGCTCTAGGTAAGACTTCCAACACTACATTGAATAACAGTGGTGAAAGTGGGCATTCTTGTCTTATTCCAGATTTTAAAGGAAAAGCTTTCAGTTTTTCCTGTTCTACATTACACCAGCTGTGGGTCTGTCATATGTGGCTTTTATTGTGTTGATGTATGTTCCTACTATACCCAGTTTTTTGGGGGCTTTTACATGAAGCAATATTAAATTTTAGCCTCAATTAAAATGATCATATGGTTGTGTCCTTCATTCTGTTGATATGATGTATCACATTAGTTGATTTGCATTTGTTGAAACATCCTTGCATCCTTGGGATAAATGTCACTTGGTCATGATGATAGTCATGATGAATGATCTTTTAAATGTGTGGTTGAATTCAGTTTGCTAGCATTTTGTTGAGGATTTTTCCATCAGTGTTCATCAGGGAGATTGGCTTGTAGTTTTGAGGTTTTTTTTTTTTTTTTTTTTTTTAAATGTATCTTCATCTGGTTTTGGTATCAGGGTAATAATGGCTCTGTAAAATGTATTTGGAAGTATTTCCTCCTTCTCTATTTTTCAGAATAGTTTGAGTAGGAATCGTATTAGTTCTTTAAGTGTTTGGTAAAACAGCATGAAGCTATTGGGTCCTGGGCTTTTCTTTGCTTGGAGGCTTTTTATTACAGCTTTCATCTCGTTACTTGTTATTGGTTTATTCAGGTTTTGGATTTCTTCATGGTTTAAACTTATAGGTTGTATGTGTCTAGAACTTTATCCATTTATCTTAAGTTTTCCAATTTATTGGCATATATTTGCTCATAGTAGCCTCTAATGATCTTTTGAATTTCTGTGGAATTGGTTGTAATTTCTTCTTTTTCATTTTTTCTGATTTTTAAAATTTGGGCCTTTATTTCTTAGTCTGGCTAATAGTTTGCCAATTTTGTTTATCTTTTCAAAAAACCAACTTTTCATTTCATTGATCTTTTGAAATTTTTTTAAAATTTCAATTTCATTAATTTTTGTTAGGATCTTTTTTATTTATTTTGTTCTACTAATTTTGGGTTTGGTTTGCTCTTGGTTTTCTAGTTCTTTAAGATGTATTGTTAAGGTGTTTATTTGAAGTTTTTGTATTTTTTTAATGTAGGCGTTTATTGCTATAAACTTTCCTCTTAGTATTGCTTTCATTGCATTCCATAGTTTTGGTATATTGTGTTTCTATTTTCATTTGTTGCAAGAATTTAAAAAATTTCCTTCTTATTAGTAATTTCTTCATTGACACACTGTTCATTCAGAAGCATACTGTTTCATTTCTATGTGCTGTATAGTTTCCAAAATTCCTCTTGTTATTAATTTCTAGCTTTATTCCATTGTGGTCAGAGAAAATGCTTGATATAATTTTAATTTTTTTTGAAACTTTTAAGACTTTTTTTGTGGCCTAATATATGGTCTGTCCTTGAGAATGATCCATGTGCCGAGTAGAAAAATGTGCCTTGTGCAGTCATTGAATGAAATGTTCTGTAAATATCTAGTAGGTCCATTTGGTCGGTAGTGCAAATTAAGTCCGATGTTTCTTTTTTAATGTTCTGTCTGGATGATCTGTCCAGTGCTGAAAGTGGGGTGTTGAAGTCTCCACCTATTATTGTATTGGGGTCTATCTCTCTCTCTCTCTCTCTTTAGCTCTAATAATATTTGCTTTAAATATCTGGGTGCTCCAATGTTGGGTGCATGTATATTCCCAGCTGTTATATCCTCTTGCTAAAGTGACCCCTCTATTATTATATATGACCTTCTTTGTCTCTTTCATAGTTTTTTTCTTGAAATCTATTTTGTCTGATGTAAGTGTACTACTCCTGCTCTTTATTGGTTTCCATTGGCATGGAATATCTTTTTTTATCCTTTTATTTTCCACCTATGTGTGTCTTTATAGGTGAAGTGTGTTTCTTATATGTAACAGATAATTGGATCTTTGATTTTTATCTCTTCAACCACTCTATGTCTTTTGATTGGAGAGTTTAGTCTATTTACATTCAGTGTTATTATTGGTTAAGTAAGGACTTATTCCTGCCAGTTTGCTATTTGTTTTCTGGTTGTTTTGGGGTCTTATATTCCTTCTTTCCTTCCTTCCTGTCTTCCTTTTAGTGAAGGTGATTTTCTCTGGTAGTATGTTTTAATCTCTTGCTTTTTATTTTTTGTGTCTCTGTTTTTTTTTTTTTTTTTTTTTTTTTTTTTTTTTTTTTTTTTTTTT